>NW_015151052.1:254858-260342 GCF_000732505.1 Cyprinodon variegatus
AGAGCTTACAGAGCCAGACTGGAAGAGAAAGTCTCCTGAAGATCCCTTGGTGTAAGCCACATGGGACAAGAAAACCCCCGTTTGCTGTGAGCGTGCCGTGCTAAGCTGCTGTTGGAAGAAACTCAACCTTCCAAACGGACATGGGCAGAGGTGGACAGTTTTGGCACCTTTAGGGGCAGAACAAACAATATTTCTTTTGATGATTTTGATCATTTATTATGTTTACTGGTGAGTAAAGACAAAACTAACAGGATGGACTGCATGCTAAGCTATACTACAGTAATATATTTTGAGCTGTTGTTGAAGCTTGGACAAGCTTTATTTCACTAAGGCTTTGAACATTGATATAACATTAGTGTTCATGTCTTCCTCATATGCTCATTACTGTACATTTTGCAAGTATGACCAAAAGTAATGTAATGGAATCCTCATGTATATTTGCTGCTTGTTATTTCAAAGAGGGTAAAGAATAATTTAACGAAAGGTTACTGGTTCCTGATTAAGCAAATTGTTTAATAAAATATTATTTGGCCAAATAATGTTTCATTCCACTCATGGATTTGCATTGTCTAATGGTTTGAAAACATTCCTATTGCTCTAAATTAACGAAAAGCTAATTTGATCACATTCCAAATTCTTACAGATAAACTTAGGTTTTTCAAACACAAAATCCATCTTAAACTGTTATATAGATTTCATCCATGTTTCCCATTCCTCTTTGTACATAGCATTGTACATTCCACTTTTGTACAACTTAAAAAGCTCAACAAGCTGATAAAGAATGTCATCTATGTTCTGGGAACTCCTCCATGAAATGATTACAAAATTAGTTCCTCTTCAGAGACTAACCAATGTCTTCAGTCAGTTCTACAGATCTGGTGCGAGATAAAAACGCTACAGAAGATTCTTCCTGCCATAGCTGCCAGGCTGTTAATCACGTTAATGTCCTGCATACATGGCAGACTCTTATCGGGCGATCAAAAAAATATATATTGCCATTAATTTATTCTCGCAGTTGGGTTGGGAGCTGAGTCGATACTAAGTAAGCTATGATGTCTTTCACCTTGATTTTTTAGCGAGGATGTATATCTTGGGACGAGAATAAATCAGTCTTCAAACCTGTGTAGACCTACTGTGAAATTTGCCAATTTAATCTAGAATAATCTAAATTAATTCCAAGATTAAAGTGAGATTAATTTAGATTTTTTTTTAAACTACGCCCACCTCTAATTAAATTAATTGTTTGACGTACACTGGGTCTCAGGTAGGATTTTTAAAAGGAATAATTTTTGCCTATAATTTTCACTTTTTCCTGCTGTTTCCATGATTGATTGGCACACCTTGATTAATCCATTAAATGCATAAATTTACCTCAAGAATTTATTTATTTTTTGGCCATCTGTTATGCAGTTCTTTGATTATTATCAGATCAAAACAAACATTTGTAAGACCTTAGCATGCATGCACTAACCTGGCTCAGTTTTACATACAGGTCCTGAAACAAATATTTAACTTTTAATGCTTTTTGAAAACCTTCAACCATCCATCTTTACAAACATACATACATACATACATCTGTGCGATATCCAAATGAGAATTTAAGTTTTAGAAAACTGAAACCAATTTTCCTAAAAGAAACGAAGAAAATAACATTGTAATTGCTCCACACATGTTTCTCTAATGTCTTTACTCACAAAGGGGCAAAGACATATAACTCACCATTGTGTAACAGGCTGCCTTTCATCTAAAGTTTTTGCAGCAGTGCATCCTGGTAAGAGTTAAGATACCTTTGTGACTCCCAAACCTAATCTTCCTTTGATGTAGAGGGTCACAAACCCAATGCTATTTTCTGGTTAGGAAATGTGAAATCTGGTGAGTGTACTTCTGGTCAACATAACATCAATGAACATTTTATTTGAACAAACCCAGACAATTTACAAGAAACACAATGTGGTAGAAGACTAAGAAATATAAGATAAAGAAATGGTTGGAATAACATTAAAAAACACTTTTTAAATTCAAAATTGTGATATTTTATTTGCATTAATGACATGAAATGGAAAGCCAAATTTTTTTAAATCAAAACTAGCTGAAGACACACAAAATTTGTCCATTAAATGACATAAATTGAAACTGGGGGAATCAGTCCAGCATCTGGCTTTCCTTACCCCTACAGTGGGAGAGTGTCTGTTTCCAATCAGCAGGCCATGGCAGGATGATCCCTGCGTTTGTAGCATTCTTTTTTGATTTTATCTGCTACAACCTAGAGGGGGTGAGGTACCTAACAAAAGAAGTTATCCTGTTCAATAAATCTTCCGCTGAAAACCTTTTTTTTGTTTGTTTTTGTTTTATGTCTCAGATAATGCCTGATAACCTGAGAGAACAGCTGAGCAAACTTTTGCGTTTTACAGTGATTTGTTTTTCATTCAGCTAGTCCCTAGTCTACTAGGGTAAATCAGCACTGGAACAAATATGCTTATGGAAAAATGCAGGTAATATCGCTCCCGGAAAAGGTAGGGGTCAATCTTTATCAAAAGAAAAAACAAACTTTTTGCTTTAAATTTTTATCTTACTTTCTCCTGTATATTCTCCTTTTTGAGCAGCTACAGCTACAAGGCTTTGGGGGTATTTTTCTACCAGCCTTTCACATCTAGAAACAGAATTTATTCACATTCTTTGCAAAATTGGTTTAGAATTTGCTTAAGCCCTGGACTTGGATGAGATCAATTTAGCAAATGAATAGGGTTTAATCTAAAGCTTAGCTGTGCAGCTCTGGCTGTATGTAAAAGTTTGTTTGCCTATTACAAGGTGAATCCCAATCCAAAGATAAAGTCTACTGAAGCCTTTGACAGTTTTTTTTTAATTTCTAAATTCTTTTCTTTTTCAAATATGTCTAACTTTCTAACTCTGCTATTTTCATGTGGAAGATGTGATGTGCAGCATCTATCTTCCTTTTCAACTTCATTGCAGGGTTATTGTGTATTAGTCTTACTCTGCCACATACAATTAAATGAAGTATTAATGTGTGTGGTTATAATATGACCAAAACTGTGCAGGGCACTCTATGGTGTGTATGCATGATTAGGTTCTCTATTTTTTCGTATCAAATCAAACAGCATACACAGATATTAAGGTGAATAACCCTCGCCATTACTTATGAGACAAAACTGCAGCGTTTTAATTTCTTATACTTTATTCCACATTTTAGATTAAATTGGGTGTGTTTAATTTGAACATCTACACATTTGGATCATCGGCAGGTTAAACTTAAATGGGACACATCTAACTCCATCACCTGAGGGATTACTGGACTGTCAGGTTGCCCTCTTCTTTTTTATGCCCTGATGACGGCGGCTCTGGGCTGGCTGTTCCGTAGGAGAAGCTTCCAACGGTGAAGAAGACTTCCCAGGCCAGCCCTGTCCTTCTCTTGGCTGGATGAGGTAGGTAGGAAGGGCTGAGGTTTTGACCGCCAAAGGATGTTGAACCCTCTCAATCTTTCAAAACCATCATCCCCTACATTTACATGTCCTTAAACAGCTCCATCTGATAAGCAGAGAGGATACTACCTCTTTATATGGTAATTCCATATTGTGGATTTTAAATGGTCTGTCTTGGATGGCAATGTGAGGTTTGTGAAGGATGTTGGGTACCATGGGGGAATGTGTAATGCCACCAGCAGCTCTATTGTAGCTTGTCAAAAGATGTTTTGCCTTCAGTCAAGAAAGGAAGCTCCCAGGATCTGAATCTTCCCACTGAATGGGCAGTTCCTCCAGCTGACTACTACCTTATTGAAGAACTCTGAAAAACAGGAAGGAGCTGTTTGGGCCAGGGGTTGTTGAGCCTGGATGCATGCATCGCTTTTGCACCCTCTTTTCATATCCAAGCCCATAGCGGAGCAGGCTGTTGTGCCCTCTATGCCCTCCTGGGGATTCAGTGGGATGCCTATCTTTGCAGCTTGTGGGCTCAGTATAAAGAAAATTATCCACATTGTCTTTCTCTAAAACAAGGAGCTCCAAAAAGACTTGATCTTCCCCCTCATAGTGCAGCTGTATGACGTTATCAATTGGCGAGAGCACTTTGCTCAGATCCACTTGTTAATCAGAGCTGGACGTAACCCAAGGTCTGGTGTAAGTATTCTCCCCCAAACCCCACAAAAGCAATTGTTGGTAAGCGTTGATGGAAAAGAGACATGCTGGAGAAGCTAGCATTGTGTGCTATAGTCATCGTCAGAGGATCTTCATGTGAAGGAGGAACAGTCTGCAGATGAATCTGGGGCATCAAGTGGCAGGCTGCATGTTTGAGCCGAAAGCATGTAGAGCACACCTGGTGTTTGTCCTTGCTCAAAATGTTGTTCCCACAGCTGCATAGGTGAGTTCCCCAGCTTATACCTCCTCTGGTGTCAGGAGAAGCAGGAGCCATTTACGATAGCTGGTTTGCCATGGAAACTTAAAACAGCTGACTGGTATTCCAGCCTAGTACTGATAATGTTAACTGGTATACTCATACAGACAGTAGTACCTCCAGACTAAGGCTAGAGTGTAGTGCCTGACGATGAATAGTTAGCATAGCAAATTCTTCCCAGCCTGTGGAGACTTAAGCTTCTCTGCCACTAAACAAGAGGTTATTAAATAATGCTGCATCATTGCACAAGCTACATAAATGCTTAAATGCTTACATAAATTCTTACATAAATGGTTCTGAGGAAAATGCCAGGGGACGTATCCCATAAAAAGCCTTCAAAACCAATGCTATGAAATGAGAAGCAACATAAAAAAAACAAATTACTGACGCTCTATGAATATTAGTCAAACTTCTGTATTAGGGGGATACATCTGCCGTGTTTAAGACCAGAAAGATATCAAATCATTCAAATAATTCAGGATACATATCGATTTATAAAGAAACAAACAAAAAAAACATCCAATTGAATTCCATCATTTTTAGTCTGTATACCATTTTTCTAGATTTTCTTTTGCCCTACAAATCATCAATACTCCTCTTCTTTGAAAAAATATTCTAGTGATGCTTTTGGTGAGTTTTTTTTTAATTGGGAATCACTGTCATTATCTTGTACGGATTCAGATTTTTCTTGATTTAGACATTATATTACTTTGATGTTAAGTTTTTAAATATTAATTTCCGGAGGGAGTCTTCCCAAGGGATCAATAAACTTCTAAGTCTACACTCACCGGCCACTTTATTAGGTACCCCATGCTAGTAACGGGTTGGACCCCCTTTTGCCTTCAGAACTGCCTCAATTCTTTGTGGCATAGATTCAACAAGGTGCTGGAAGCATTCCTCGGGAGTTTGGTCCATATTGACATGATGGCATCACACAGTTGCCGCAGATTTGTCGGCTGCACATCCATGATGCGAATCTCCCTTCCACCAAATCCCAAAGATGCTCTATTGGATTGAGATCTGGTGACTGTGGAGGCCATTTGAGTACAGTGAACTCATTGTCATGTTCAAGAAACCAGTCTG
>NW_015151052.1:263607-295553 GCF_000732505.1 Cyprinodon variegatus
AGGGCGCACCGCACATTTTGAGGGAAAAAAAAGACGTTTAAGTGCGCCTTATAGTCGTGAAAATACGGTAGTAGAAAATCAAATCACCCAACAGAAAGTGCATCAGAAATGGGCAGAGGTGGCCGGACCCCTCTGGAAGTAAGGTAGGGTGACATGGCAGAAGATCGAAAGAGCAAAGCCAGTGATTTGAGCAGTCTATCAGGGCAGAAAGTGTGCAAGAGTGGGGAAGAGATGGTGACTGGCCAAGTATATCTCGAGAACCTAATAACAGCATTAGATTGGAGCGCTCCATGAGGCATAGAGAGCAGAAGAAGGTGCTTTCTTTTTGAGGTAAGCACTGTAAGCTAACAACGGGAGATCGGAGGACGACAGCAGTAGATCGGAGCAGTCTCCTGCAAAAAGAGCACCAGAGTTGGGAAGAGGTGGCTGGCGAATTTTGATTGAAAAAAGCTTTGTCTCTGCTATGCTCCTGCACCCTTAGCCGCAGTTACAACTTGTCCCTAATTAGTTGTCACAAAGGAGCTAGGCAGGAGCTAATCAGAAGGACATAATATTTGAAAATGTTAAATTCCTGCGAGTTTAGCTTTCGGTTTTTCACAGGTGCGGAGTCATTCTCGCTTCCCTTTAAGTGGCAAAAGCGCCTTTGGCCTCGCTAAAATTGATGTCCTCTTTCTCACTGCACTCCTGAGCTACTCTCTATAAATTAAATGCTTCAGAAGCAAAAATCCCATTTGGTGTGAACACATTACTCTAGTCTCTAGAAAAGAGTGCTGTACATATTAAGATGATGATTGACTTCCTAAAAATGAAACTTGATGTGTTACTGAGCAAGATGTGGTGTGTTTAACTTCATCACAAAACAGCAGCACAAAGAAATTGAAGACAGAACGATGTTAACTATTTAAAAAGATGTCACTTGGAAAATATATCATTTTCCATTTATCCTCTAGTGCATACGTATTGCAGGATATTTTGGCCAAAGTCCTGAAACAATTTGATTTAGATTTATACAGTTCTGAATTATTAATTTTGATTAAGTTTGATTTGATTCAATCAGTTTTTCTTTTTTTTTGATAGGGCAACTCAAAGACACAAAAACCATGTACACACACACTCACACCGAAGGAGAATTTAGAGAAGCCAGTTAACCTAACATTCATGTTTTGGACTGTAGGAGGAAGCTGGGGTACCCAGAGAGAACCCACGCATGCATAGGGGGAACATGCAAACTCCATGCAGAAAGACACTGGGCCAGGGATCAAACCCAGAGCCTTCTTGCTGCAAGGCAACAGTGCTACCCACCGTGCAATCCATACTATAAAACTAATCTAATTATATCATTCCCTACACATCGCTTTTGCAAACGTTTAAAGGAATCTATCCAACATCAATTAAATCTATTTTTTTTAACCAGCCTTATCTATCAGAACCTTAAGAATAGTGCAAAACTAAGAGTTGCTGCTTAAAAAATATGATAAACTTGTATTGAAGAAAGAAAACTCCATCTCTTTCAGTTCGAACAATTTACAAGGTATTTACGTATCACTAACTTTACTTTTCTTTTTCCCTAATTAATATCTCCTTTAGGCATAAAATTTGTTCTTGATAATCTAGGATGCAGCTCACAAAGTAGTTAGTGATGGGTGGTCACTGCAGACTCTGATTTGATATGGATACAGTTTCATAAATCCTATGTGTTGTTTTAGTATTTATCAAAATGAAAATGCTCAGAGCATCCCTTGCATTAATTTCATGGATATCAGCTTTCAGCATTCGATGTGAGATACAGATGTTACTTTGCTTTCCCACATTTGAGATGCAAGGCATCACATATGAAAGACTGAATCTGGGGATTATTTGTTTGTGTAGCCTTTGCTCTTCCTGTGGATCAGTGGTAGACACCCTCAGAGGATGGTGCCATCAGGATGCAACAGTCTCATGCGTGAGACAAGCCAGGGATTGATGGATCTGACTTGTTTAGAAATCACGAGACTGCATTCCTGACCTTATTAAAAGTTAAACAATGAAAACAAAAAAGCGATTTAACTGCTTAGGGTAGTGAATTTTCAAATTAAAGAGCAATAAAACCAGTCAGATAAAACTTTGACAGGTGAAGTGGCTATCATTGGCCTTTTAACAATGTAAGCCAAAGGATAAAGAACATGCAGCAAAGCAGATGAGCAGCAAGTGTTAGAAATTAAGTGAGCATATTGTAAAAATCTGGAAGACATCTATATGGACCTAAACTATGATGGCAGGTTAACATCTATAACAGTGATCCACAGGCCAGTAAGCTGAGAGGATAGTCTGGACTTAGTTTAATGCTGTTTGTTGTGGTTTCAGACTCACAAAGAAGTATTGTATCATAGGGTAATGGAAATCTGAAAGTTAGCCATAACAGAAAGGTATCATAATACACATGTAATTATCATCCTGGCTGTCCCTCAACTTTAAATATGGAAAAAGAACAACAACAAAAAAAAGAAGATGAGAAAATGAGATTATTTACTATTAATTCCATAGTTTTAGGTACTTCAAGATACCTCAACCCAATGAGCATAATCTTTCCATGTTCCAGAGCTGGCCACCTGAGCTGTTTTACTTTATTTATCTTTTTTTTTTCTTGCTTTTATTCTGCTTTTTTGTGGTCCAATTGTTTTATTTGTTTTACAAATGATTTTCCTTTAATTCTGTTTTATTTTTTATTCTATTTTACTATCTAATTCGTGTAAAGCACTTTGAATTGTACATGTACTGAATTGTGCTATACAAATAAAATTACCTTTTCTTGCCTTTCCAGAAAGCTATAATTGTGGTATTTATATGCCTTTCCGTTAACTTTCATGTACTTTAACATATCGAATGTTAACCACTGTATCAGACCAAGGGATTTTTTCCCCCTATGCACTGGAAAAGTTAATAATTCCCTGGGGATAAAGAGAATATTTGGGTCTTTCCTAAATAACTGTTCAAAGATGCATAAAAAGCACACTCAAATAGTTTCATGTATTCATAACAATAACATACACAAAGTTATTTTCCAGAATAAGCCTTTTGAAAAGTAAAAACTTAAAAGGATCCTAACATGATCTGAATTTTCTGTTATGAACGGCAAAGCTTGAAGAAAAATTCCATCTAAACAGCTTTCTAACAGGCCAACAAGAAAATGTTAGGCAAGGTTTTAATCCAGTTTACAGGATATAAAAAATAATAAAAAACAAAAGCATCAAAGCTAAATAACCACACAATGGTAATTATTGCAAACAGGACCAACCCCAGTGTAAATATTTTCAATTTGTTACAAGGATTTCCAGGCAAAATCTTTGTAAACATTTCCTTTGTTCCTCTTGTGCACTGTCAAAAACAGTAATAACCCTCGATGTGGATCTCAGCACCTCCAGGGTTTTCTCCTCAGTACTGTTCTTACTCAGCCTACCAGTTTAGGCGGAGAGTCATGTCTTGGCAGGGCTGCAGTTGTACCATATTCTCTTTATTTTTTGATGATAACACAAACAGTGCTCTGTTAGATAATCAAACCTTGGAATATCCTTTCATAACCTGCTTTTTACTTCTCCACAACATTATCTCTGACCTGTCTGCTGTTGCCCTTGGTCTACATAATGCTGCTTATTCATTTACATTCTCTACCAAATCTCAACAACCATAAATAGACACCTGGATTTATACTGAGGATACAATTCACACAGATTGTCATAGAAAGCAACTAGATGGTCTGGATAGTTTTTCTAGCATCTTAGATTAACAGAGGCTTTCTCTTCCAGTTCCCATGTGTATGTTTGTGTTGGTTCATATTAAATCCATTTAAAATACATAGTTTTTGCTCCCCAGAGCCTTCCAATTCTGGCAAACCTTCCAGGGCCTCCGGAGGGGGAAGCAATACTTTGCAAACACTGTTTTCAATGGAAGTGGGAGCTGCTGACCCTAAAATAGGACAGTGTTGAATGGTGGAATGAATACTTTGAGGATAGTAGTATAAGCTGAGACAGGGTGGTCAGGGATGGATTTGTTCATCACCCAGGCTGAAGTCACAGAGGTGGTCAAAAAACGACAGAGTGGCAAGGCTTCAGGGGTGGATGAGATCCACCCTGAGTACCCACATCTCTGGATGTTGTCTGCTGATGTGGCTGACAGGCCTCTTCAACATAACATGGAGGTCAGAAACATTGTCCCTGGACTGGTAGACTGGGGTGGTGATCACCCTGCTCCCTGGAGAATGTGTCCCACCTGCAGGGGGATCATAATTCTCAGCCTCCCCAGAAAGCCTATGCTAGGGTACTAGAGAGGAGAGTCTGGCCTATTGTTGAACCTTTGGGTCAGGAGGAGCAGTGTGGGGGGAGCAGATGACCATTTCTTTATTCTGTACAGGGTTTTCAAGGGAGCTTGGGAGTTTGCCCATCCAACGTGCTTTGAGTATCTGGAGAAGGCCTTTTACGGTGGACCCTGTGGTGTCCTTGGTCAGGGCGCTATAGGAGTATGGAGTCTGGAGCCTATTACTAGTGGGCATCTGGTCTATGCAAAAGCAGAGCAGGATTTTGGTCTGCATTGCTGGCATTAATTAGGACCTCTTCCAGGTACATATTTGACACACATAGAGCTTTCCTCCGTCAACTATCCTGTTCTTTACCTTTATGGATATGATTTCCAGGTACAGCTAAAGGCCAGGGGGAAGGTCTGGTTTAGGGATCAGCAGATCTTTTCATAAATTTTTGCAGAATTTGGTTGCTCCCTCCTGCCATGACCTATGCATTGGGATGGGTCACAGGGGATGAGAATCAGCTCCTCCAAGTCTGAGGCCATGGTTTTCAGCCGTTAAAAAGGTGGCTTGTGACTTTCAGGTTGGAGGAGAGTTCTTTCCTTAATTGAAGGACTTAGAGTTTCTTGGAGTTCTGTTCATGAGTGAGGGTAGAATGGAGTGGGAGATCGATAGATGGATTGGTGCGGCTGCTACAATAATACTGACACTGCGTCGATCTTTTGTGGTCAAGAGAGAGCTAAACAACAGCTTCTTGATTTACCTGTTGTCCTACATTCCCACCCTCAACTATGGTCATGAAATCTGGATCAAGACCGAAAGGATGAGATCCTGGTTACAAATGGCTAAGATGAGCTTTCTCCACAGGGTGGCTCAGCTCTACCTTAGAGTGAGGAGCTGTGTCATTCAGGATAGGCTCAGAATAGATCCACTTCTTCATATTGAGAAGACTCAGTTGAGGTGGCTCCAACACCTTTGTTGGATACCCCCTGGATGCCTTCCTCTGGAGGTTTTCCAGGCACATCCCGCCAGGAGGCAGCCTAGGGGATGACCAAGGACAGGATGGGGGGACAATGTCTTTTGGTTGGCCTGGGTGGGATTCAGGCTTTCCCGCAGGGCAGGAAGAGAGTTGTTTGGGTAAAGGGAAGTCTGGGAGTCTCTACTGAGACTACTGCCACCTTGACCCAGTCCAGAATGAAGCGTAAGGTGATGAGAATAAGTACGAGCACAGTTTTAGGTTGTTATATGAGAAAACATGAAAGGGTTTAAGTAGATGAATACTTGTGTTTTGGTTACTTCAGTTTGGAGGTCATGGGGGACTGGGAACCACCCCAGCTGTCAGGACATTTTTCCATGTTAATTACTTCCATTGATGCTATTAGAAGCCTCAAGAAGAGGTGGCATTTTGTTTACATGATAAATAATCAAATCTTTAATCCTTGGATTTAAACTTTGGTTCTGCATTTTTACTATGACGATAGTAAATCCTCTTGGGAGAGACAATCTCTTCCACTGCAGTATGGTTCTGATTAGCTGAGAGACTTTCGGGTTCTGCTTAGTGTCCAGATTTGTTTGTGCAGGTCTATAGGGCATACATTGAAAAAAAATGTTGTATTTGTTTAGTTTTGAAATGACCCCCTACTGTGTGAGTAAGAGACCAAGCAAAAGGCAGCACACCAAGAACTAAAAATATTTTCTGACTCTGTTTATGTTGAAAGCACAGCAAGCTAAATGAAGAAGATTTCATAAATCAAAGTGGGCTTTTGCTTTGATCCTTCTAACAATGTTAGTGCAGACAAGAAAAGGCATTCATTTAACATTAAGGAAATATTACTTATTAAACATCTATGAAAATAAGCCTGAAGAGTTTTTGAATAATATATTTTATAAGGTAAACAAACATACAGCTTTCTATGACTTACATGAAGTGCTGAAGATATGAAAATATGTCCCTCACAAATTTCTGCAGATTTTATTTTCCTCTTGTTTTCATATATTTATGTCTGTCTTTAGGAAGATGCACAGCATCACTTTTCAGAAAAAGAAAGTGAAAGGTTTGTTGTTGGATTTATTTCTAGCAATATATCTAAAAGGTTTTAACCTCCTTTATAAGAAAAAGAAGACTAATCTTTGTTTTTGGTAAAAGTAAATTAATAAAAACAACAAAAAAACAAATATGCAGTTTTGTTCAGGAGAATGACCATCATGCTTTTTGCTATTCATGCACTGCATTATGCAGGAACAGTCTCAAAGCCCTTGTGCAGAGTCAAAAATCTGCACATGGGAGGAAATAGTCTTTTCTGCTTAGACATAACACAATTGTTAAGAATGAATATAATCTATAAACCATTTCCTATTCACTTCCCACTGCTTTTTACATAAGATTAAAACTGAATAAAAGAATGTGACTGCATCAATTTTAGCCTTGTCTTTGCATATGCTTTTCTTCACATAATGCTCAAAAGTAGCTAGGTCACAAGCCCCACGTATCCTAATTGATCTACCATCTATTTTCTCTACTGTAACCGCAAATCTGGCAAAAATTAATGTAGTTTAACAAGTCTCATTATTAAAAAGAAGATACAGTATCCATCTTTTTCACAAAGCATCTGTCCAGTTTTATTGCCATTTATTAGTTAAGATCCTATACTTTTTACACTAATGAAGAATACAGTATCTATTTCTTGCAGATATTTTTAAAGCTGTCTTCAAAGTCAGAGTTTAAATAGACTAAGGATACTATGCATAAATAATTCAAAAAGAGCTAGATGAAGACATGACATGATGATGACTGTAAAGAAACAAGAACATACGTCATAACATCATCTCTAGTATTCTATTACATTTCAGAGCTTTACATGCTTCAATTATAACTAAGCTAAAAGGCAACAACTAAAACATTTTTAGATCATTATAAATTTTATATTAGTAGTGATGTTCAAATAAATTTAATAAGCCTAAAAGTTAATAATTGTTTCATGCTAATGCTTATGCTCAGTGGGATGGCCGCTCACACTGAACCTGGTTCTGCCTGATGTTTCTTCCTGTTAAAAGGGAGTTTTCCTCTCCACTGTCACTGCAAGCATGCTTGGCATAAGGGATTTCCTTCAAGTCAATGAGCCCATGCAATCAGCTGCTTTACTTAGATAGAAAACTGAACCAAACTGACTGTATGATCTGGTTGAATTATCCCCGTAAAGTGCCTTGAGATGGCATGTGTTGTGAATTGGCATTATATAAATAAACTGAATTGAATTGAACTTATTAGAAGAGAAACATAAATGGTTGTGCATTTAGATGAATTAAGACAACCAAGATAACAGAAAAGGAGATTCACAATACATGAGTATATAAACCGTTAACTCTTATTAAGCGAGCAGGAGTGTACCTGCATTTTTTTTTTTTATTCCTCAAATATTGCCTGTGATTTTCCAGAGACTTTGGGTTTTCATGCGATGTCTCTGTATTTAATGTTTTATAACTAAAACTGGAATTTCGAATAAATCACGATGGCTTCTGTGCAGGACAGAGCAAAGATGGCAAGGTTAAATATTAAAAGCTGCAGGTAGTGACATGACCAAGTTCATTTGGGATAAACAAGACTACATTACATTTCATTCTCAATGACTTTACATTTAATATTATGTTATTTCTCTATCTTTCACAGTTACAGCTACAAATGAAAACATTGTTTGCATTGGCATTTTTAAGGTAAAAAGAGACTGTAAGACAATACATAAGACAATACATTGTTCAAACAAAAGTGAAAAAAAAATGGGAAAAGCATAGTGTGCATACTAATCTTGTTTCTTACATGTAAACTTTGACATTTTAAGGGCGGTGACCCTATTAATTTAATAAATATGAGCTTTCCACTTTTATAGTTAAAATCTAATAAGCTCAGAACATTAAAGAGGGTGTCATATATCAACTTTTATTTCTACCTCACATTCAAAGAAGAAATATGCTCTCTGTAATGAGCATGGTGTTAAATCAAAAGGACTCCAGTATCTGCTGCGTCTTACAGTCTGATGTTTGATGAACCTAATGATGAATTGTTTCATCATATCTTCAAGGTAAACCCTGTTCAGTTTATTTTACACATTTAGAATGGGGATTTTACAATATTTTAGTACTAAAAGTATGTGTTTTTCAATGCACATTTAGCTGATAACTAAATTCATGTAGGAAATACACAAACATGTAACGTAGATGTTCATTTTTCTCATCACTAGGAATAGTTACAGTTTTGACAGGGTGTGAGATACATTTGGGAACATTTTTAGAGAGGTACTGAGTTTTTGTTTAAGCAAACATGTAGCCTGGTTAAAACACACTTCCCTTATAAAGCTCGACTTTTGTCATCACATCATGTCATGGATACCAGATCTAATCTGTTATGTTTTTATGTCCTGCAAACCTGGACCTCTCTATGGTCACTTTTCATTGGAAAAGGTCTGAGTCCTATTAAAAACCCTCATAACATTCAAGCAGAGGGAAAAAGGAGCAAACAAGCCTAAAAATGACTTCATGTATACAGTGAGAGGCATGGAAAATTAGAAATGTAAACCAAAGTTCATTCTTTTAAGCTGCATGGAGTCATAGCTAGTCCCTAGATATTTTCAAGAAAACAGTCCCCTTCCTCTGCCTACCACCCTTAAACAGATGTACTTATCTTCTTATTTTATAGAAATACTTTGTTTTCTTTACATCCTAAATATTGCTCTTCATCAGACTGCTAAAGGAGTTAAAATAATCCCATCTACAATGCAACAGATTGGAAAATTAGGGCGTGTAGAACTTTACAGAACTTTTTTTTTTTTGAAAGGCAAGTTATTAAGCCTCCAAGGCAAAGCATATCTATTTATAACAAAACCCAATTGTAAACTGATGGATGATGAGAACATTGTGTCTGAGGCAATTGTCTGAGCTTTCAATTTTGAAGATTCATTAAGTTAGGGGAAAATACCTAGAAAATGTGAGATGATATTGTCATTTCATTCCTTGTTCTACTAGACTTGTGGCTCCTTGGTTTTTGTATAATAATATCTACAGCATCTTGGAAAAGTTTTAAGCTCTGAATAACTTTTTTGACACATGAACTGCATAATCTCGAAGTGTGAGGCAAATAATATAAGCTTTTTAATTATTTTTTTTTTTTTCGCATAAAAAGGTGCAGAATCCCTGAAAGGCAAGTGAGAAAAATAATCTGAAAATCTATTTTTTTGGGTGCCTTGGGTGAAAAACTCAGAGGAGATCAAATCTACTAATTGGCATGTTACATATCTATACACATTCATGATTCATCTTATGTAGTATTGATATTTTAAAATAATGGAAATTGGTAGTGATACTTATATGAAATTGGTGCTTAGAAAACCTGTTTCAGTGACACCAAGCCATGTTGAAAGTGAGTCACCAGCTGGAGAGAAACTGCTTGTTGCAAATGCACAACTAAGTCCTTCTGTTGTACTTCTGAGTAACAAATGCTGTTAAAATATGGATGTGAAGTAATTAGCTAAGTGGCGTTTAGCTGTTGCAAATCTGCAACATCTGCCTGGAGAGATTTTTGACCTTTAGCAGCACTGGGAAAAAAAACACTTGATATAGATTTCTGAGTCTGCTTTTCTACACCAAAAGACTGCCAAAGGAAAAAATATATATTTCCAAGTCTATCTTTTATTCTCTCTACCAACACACTACCGTAAAAAAGTCATAGAATTAAAAACTTAAAAATTGAAACCAATATTTTTTGTTTTTTATTCAGCAGTGCGTTGGTAAAGAAAGAAAAGACTAAGAGATCTAAATCAAGAGTTTTCTTCCCACTTGTATGCACATAAATAGACAAGGTTGATATGATAACTTGCTTTTTATTTCTGAAAGTGTAAATCACAATAAAGTTTAATTCTATTCTATTCTATTCCATAATCATATACCATGACCAACATATACGCATTTTTATTCCCTTCATAGTACCTTATTTTACTTTGCGAAAAGCTAGTTTATAAATTAGGATAGGATTGTTGTAAACCAGGCCTCTGGCTATGTATGTGAAGAATACATCCTTTGAAGGTCTTTGGTTTTACTTCAGTGAATCTATGATAACCATTTACTGATAAGTTTTAAGGCCTTTTCAGGGCATGGGAAAAGAAAAGAACAAATGTAAAACTTTTCTTATCTGCTTTTCTTTTTAGGATTTTTCTCATTTGCCTTGCAGATCTGTAAAATATGGGAAATGGAGTGTGCATTCGCAGTAAGCCTCCTAAGTCAATATTAAAATAATATTTTTTGGGGCATTTCTTAGTCCTTCTTTGCTTAATAGCTTGTGCTTAGCTAGAATGTTTAACTCAGTTAAATGTATACATGAATGTGCCTTGATATAACTTATTACCTTGAAAATGACCCACCCCCATAAACTATCATTGCATCCTAGGAAATCTTGCTAAGCCTATATATGTTTAGTAGTGTGGAAAGAAAGGACCAATGCCTCAAGCAAGGCAGGAAATTCTGTCAAAACATCATTGATTAAGAATGTAATGTAAATCCTAAATGTTCATTTTTTTCAGCCATCCATGGTTCCCCTTAGATTGATACCCATCCTTAATCATCCTCTGGCATTGTGACAAAGATGAAAAGGTTGTATGCACCTGGGTGGATTAAGCCCAGTTGTAGGTAAATAATACCCACCCTTATTATCATAATAGTAGGCCACATAGTGGCATGACATAAAAAATAGAAAAGTTACAAAAACATCCCCACCAGTTTTACATACCATACACTGTAGTAAGCTGTATTTTGGATCTGTAACAGCCTCATGTCTCAAATTAGTAAGTAGAAAAGAAAAACATACTAGTCCTATTTAACAAAAATATATTATGCCCCCTTCTAGAGCAGCTGTCATTTATTCTTTTATCATGCTGAAAAATGACCTTCTATCATACCATTTTATGTGGATGGACATTAAACAGTAATAATGAAAAGCTGCTTTTTTAAACATCTGGCTAATCTAAAACAACCCCTGCTCTGAGGGTAGTTTATACAATCTAATTTTAAGAACTAAACATTTAATAATCCCATCTTAAGACAAAAAAACAAAAAAGCAAAAAAAATAATTGGTTAACACTCTGCTCTTTTAATGACTCCAGTTTTTTCCAGATTGTATATACATTTGTGGATTACATTTTGTTCTGTTGTTGCCAGATTGATTGTTAGAGAAGCCAATTTGTGGAGTGTTGAACATTTTTAAACATCTATATCAGGGAACATAGGGCTATTGTTTTTAAATAGGTATATATAAATCATGTCCAAGCTTCCCTGTAGTAGATCTCACACACTCCTAAGGCAGCTGGCTGCAAAAGGTACCTTTTTTTTCCCCATCTTTAGCACCTTCCCCGAAAAAATCTCTGGGCACACACTGGATCTCTGCATCTCCTTTACAGTTACAGATTGTTGATGTTCTCCTTGTCTGGCCTCTAGATGGAATCCATTATCTTGGAAGGCTTGAACTTGGAAGTTGTCAGATAAACTTTCCATTTTCAAATAATGACCAAAAAAGGGCTTATGAGACATGATATTGATTTACACTGTAATATAACTCTGGAATTATCTATACACATATTTCCTGATCTGTCTGGTATTTCCTTTGTCTTTAAGATGATCACTAATGCTACTGAACAAACCTCTGAGGCCTTTACAGAACAGCTGTTTGCAGACGGAAGTTAGATTACATACAGATGGACTATTCTGAACTGAATGGACTGGAAGCACAGCAATTTTAACTGAAACCTAATGTTCACTGCACTTTAGAATATTAATTTTCCTTTTGCTTCCCAAGCATGTACTAATATGTGTCAGACATATAAAATTCATTTAAAACACATGAAAAATTAAAGGGTAGGATATGCTTTTGCAACTCATCGTCAAACCTTTACAAAATGATACTACTTGCTTACTACTTACCTACTAAATAAAACCTTCATTGACTTTTGTTTCTTCTCATTTCTCTGTCAAATATACCAGTTTAAAGAAAAGCGGAGCATTCGTTTTAGGCCTGAGCAGCAAAGCTCTGTGAAGGCCTAATGTAATTTGAATGCCTATATTGGTTTTTTTGATGTTGTTTTTGTTTTCTGTACAGAATGTTTCTAACTTAAACTATGGATTTAGCATATCCATAGTTAATACTGAGGAAAGAAAACTTAAGATTTCCTTAAATTAGGTAATATTAAGTTCCTTAAGATTTGTATTTTGTTGGTTGTGTTTTTTCATAGCTTATAGACCTAGCACTCTAAAATTAAAATATTGCTATTTTTATCTGTTTTTACTATAACATTTTTGCAATAGCTGTAAAATAAATGCATTGTTTTGCAACCTAAAAACTTTGGGATAGCTATAAAGAAAATATTGTATCTGCAATATGCACAAGGGGAAAGTGCATGAAACAGATTATTGTTAAAGCTTTAAAAAGGAAACTTGTTCTTCTGTTCATGTTATTCATTTTTCTGCAGCTGTACTCCGGAAGTTGAAATCTCCCAACCCTTGTGAATTTTTTCATGTTTTGACAAAATATATGCCCTTTACACAGATTACAATGAATCTTGTCCAGCCTAGCTATTCATACAGGAAAAGATAACCATTTATCTATGTTGTCAGTTGTCACCTACAAAATGTTCTGGAACAGAACTGAAAGAAAAACAAACAAAAGCAAACCCTTTTCTGTGATTAAACACATTTCCAGTAGTTTAACGATTGCAGTAACATATTTCATAAGTAGCTTTGTGATGCTTTTTTTCTGAAAAAAAAATATCACCATGCTTTTTTATTCTGTGGCATTTTTAAATCAAGTTGAATGCTGACTAAAAAACAAAAGTGGTATCATGTGGGAACAGAAAAATATTAAGGTGTGTCATCCCATTTCATATGACAATAAGTGTTACAAAGCCCCATAAAGTGAGATTGGGTGACATCATTTTTGAGTAAAGGCCGTCCAAGAATAAATCATTAAGAAACTTCACATAAATCAAGGATTATATCTGGGGGTTCACACATGAGCTTTGTGAGCTTATGTGTGCGTTTCTAAGTCCATTATCAAATTATAAAGCATATTTCTAAAGAATAAATTGCTAAACTGATTCCAATAAGATAAAATAAACCCGTTTTAAAATGAAAAGGTTAGAAAAAGGGTTAAAAGCTGAAAAGGTTGTTGTTCTATTTATGTTGCTGAATTTATAACACTTATATAAGGTTTGCAATAATCCCTAAATATGTAATAAACACAGCAGCCATATGTTGCCATGAAAGGAGCTTATTTTTTGGAGAAAGTTTTTGTTTTAAATAACTTAATTCACCTGAACCTAATTTTACTGATGGTAACATAGTTTAGTTTTGCCTTTGGGTTCTGAATGCTTTCTACCAGCACAGACCTGCTTCAGGTTAGAAATAAGGATTGACTGCTGGTTTGAAACCGCCTCAAAGCAGAAAAACCACAAGACAGCTGTGCCAACACAATGTTTTGTTGTGCTGTGAGACCCTGGCATGCATTTTCTCAGCTACTCACACAGCAGGAGATCTCTGCACTTACTTTCTCGTCAAACTATTTCCACTAAAATAAAATATAGGTCTACCAATGAGCTACGGCTCCATTTATATCTTCACTGACCACTAATAAAGGGTCGGTGTGAAAATCAATCAACACAACGATATATATATATATATATAGCTGCAGTGTTCATTGTAAAACTTCTAATTCTTTTCTAAAATATGAAGACATATAAGACATTGTCTCAGGGTTTTCAATATGTATTGTGTTGAAGAAATATATTTTCTGTGTGTCAAGAGGACTGATTAGAAGTTGTGTGCTGCTGCTGAAGTAAACTTCTAAGCGAGAGAGGAAAATATGGAGAGGCTAAAAAGGGAGTGTAACTAAAACAGCCACTAGGTAAATTGTTAAATAAATAAGCAAGAAAATGAATAAATTGATTCATTCATGTGCATAATTAAAAGATGGCCTCACTCACCTGAAGATCTTCTCAACTTACAGAGAGGAAGGCTGTTATTTATTGATTATGTTGCAGCTTACCAAATAAGTAGGATGAATAGAGTTAGATGGAGAATTTGTTTTCAAAAATAAAGCAAGCATTTGCATCCAATTAAAGTGAAAAGTTGGTATTTATTTCCAAATAAACTTCAAAAAACTTAATAATGCACATACATATTTTTTTGCTAGCTTTACACAAATCCTCACTACAAAGTCAACCTCAATGTGTTAGGGCCTCTGAGATTTTGCTCTTTTCCTGGTGTGTGAGCTTCCTGTCACATAGAGGATCTTTGCTGGTGGCAAGGCTGACCTGTGTTGCTGCACACCTGAGAACATTTCTTAATCAAGATGACTAGCATGTATATAAAGGAGGGGAAGGATCATCTTCTTTGCTGGATGATTATCCCTGATGGTATTTCAACCAAAGACTAGAACCAGGAATATGTTTCTCTGATCTTCATGGAAAAGCTCTCACTTCTTCATCGCCTGCTTGCTAAGTCTACAGCACAATGTCTGTACTTCTCTGAGTACTTTTGCAAGGTGTTATGCATGTGCTGTCCATAACTTTAATAATGTATAATAGACTGCCATTTTTTCAGTGTTTAGTCCTGTTTATTCCCTAGATATGGGTGACAATTTGTATAATTTCTCTTCCAAAGTTTTTGATATGGAAACTGGCTCAGTGTTCATCTGCTTAACTATTTCTAGACAGAGATACACATGTAAAGTATTTATATTTACCTTTTTTGCATAGAAAACATTTATGGATCAGTGCCTCTATGTTTCTTTTATGTGGCTGGTTCTGTCTTCTCAAATCCCCAGTCAGCATTGGCAGAAGTCGCTCATACTGGGCTCGGTTCTGCTGGTGATTTCCCACTGTTGAAAGGGGGTGGTTTCCTCTCTCCGCTGCTGCTTGTTGTGAGTGTTTGGTGAAAAGTTAAAAACACAATGCAAGGAGGAGCTGATCCTGTACAGCTTGATGCAATCAGCTAGGTTCCTTAGAAAACTCTTAAACAATCTGCATGATGTGATTAAACACTTTTTTCCCTTTAATTTCCACCTAAAGCTTTCTCCACATGTACTCAGTTTGCTTCACATTTCTGCAGCTCATGCTACTGGGATGGGAGCATGATGCAAATAAACAGCAGTAACAAAAAAAAAAAAAAAAAAGATAAGCAGGTGTGAGCAGTTTGCACCCATTTTGCATCAGACTGCAGCTGTCCTCATGACACAATCTAATTATAGCCCTCTGCTGCGAACACAGGAGACTCAGAAATGGCAGAGAAAGAGGAAAAATTAAGTTCTCAGAAAGCAAGTTCAGATGCTAATAGATGAGGAACAGAAGTGCTCTAAAAGAACGAAATCACACTCTATCAGAGGAATCACATTTTGGATGTTATTACTAAATCAGTAAGTGCTGCAGGTGTTTTAAAAGCTCAGCTGCACACTGGGACCACTACATTGTAATTGCTTTTAACCAGATTTCTGAAAGAAAATTTTGAAAAACTTGTACAATTTGTATGTTGTTGTTTTTTCCAAAATTTCATTTATGAGGCTGTCATAGCATTCTGTTGTCATAACTGATCAAATTATATGAAACATAGATAATCCTCTGTGTCAATTTAAGGGGAAAAAATAGGAGCAGATCATGTTAAATACTTAGTAAATAATACTTTGAGAAATGTCCATTCCCCTTTGGTTATAAAGATCAGTAAGTCTGAATAGAAATGCAATATAAAGCAACATTCTGGAAGTAGAAAGGAAAATCAGTTGGGCTGCACAGAAAGAGATTGCAAAGTATTTTTTCCAACAATGTCACAGACATGACTTTAAATCACACTTTAGTTGACCTACTTAAAAAACATTGATGCAGGGTTTCCTTTCTTTTCTGTTTCTTCTCCTGAGTTGCAGTTATCTCCAAGACAGTAAAGACATAAAAAATTTTTCTCTTACTTTTCAGGAGTGGCAAGCAACCATGATTGATGAGAGAAGCTATTCGCTGCAGCAGTAATTTGCATGCATATGGACTGCTTCCCACCCCCCCTCTGATGTATACATAAACAATATTTGATTGTGGACAAACTGCATCAATTCATGTCTAATTGGGTTTGCTGTATTTTGAGATAAATAACATATCAGATACAAATCGTATGTAAGCATTTAATAAAAAAAAATATATAATTTTTTTGTTATGTGACTTTTTTGCAGCATTGCAATAAATGTTATCTTGGCCATTCTTTAAAATAGCTTTAACACACTAATATTCACTGAGTATCTACATTGATATTTTATCACCAATATAACCTGTTGTCTAATTTGCCGTTTCCCTCCCACTATATAGAGAGTCAAGCACAGTGTTAAACAAAACTCATGACCAACAATAATATCATTATGTTTTATACATTAAGTAAGTAATTCAGTCTCAATCAATTTTTCTGGTAGCATGATTGTACTGTACAACCAAAGATTTCAATGAATTATATAAACAACTAAATGGTTGACATAGACCTACAGAATGTAATGTAATATACCAATTCATATTTAATTAAAGGTCCACTTTTATTAGAAATTCACACCTGAGAATGCTTCTTAATGGAATGGCTTTAACGTCCATGTGCCATTCTGTATTCATAATAACCTCTTTTATTCATTGCAAAAAATTGTAGAAATTGGTGTTTAGCATCAAAGCTTTACTGAGTCATTTCCTCTTTCATTTCAGTTTTCCCTGTTCCGCCCCTGCTCCTTTTACTCTCCAACTTTAAGACACCAACTGAGTGTACTGATGTTTTACTTCAGGGTTCACAGAGAAAGAAAAAGCCACTAGTGTAGAGGGAGGCAACCCAGGATGGTGGTGGCAGCACAAGTGATGGCTGAAAACCGGCCCTAAAATAAGAGCAACCCACTGCGACGAGGACTAAGGTCTCCAAACATCGGTTGTATGCGCCATCGGCTGCACCACCAAAGCACACCCCAAACAGGGCGCTTACTGAAACCATAGCTGATAAACTGCAACATAGTTTGGGAAGTTACACTATATAACTTAAGCAACTATGGCTTTGGGAAAGCACCGTAGCTAATAACTACAACCACACCACAATCACCTCAGCCAAAGGCTGTGATTTAAACAGAGTTGATTAAAAAATCATCATTGTGTTTAAAACCTTGCTATTAAATCAGAGATCTGATTGTGGTCTCAGCCTTGATAACATGTGGAAGTACAACTGTGCTACGCTATTAAGCCATTTTCAAAACAAAATAATCAATATGTAAGGGCATCCATGATTACAGCCAAGTTAATAATGTTTGCAAAAAACTAAACATCAAGATTTTAGTGAACTAATATGATTTGTGACTGCGTGGATCACTCACCTTCACCTAAAAAACGTAGTTTTTGCGACAGTGCCTGTCTTTGATAAGATGGCTTGCAGTGATCCGTCTACCAAGCCACCATAAGGGATCTAGTAACTATATAGATTTCTACAGTCCTGACTACCTGTAGTAAAATGAAAGTGTGCTTCTTTTGCTCTGCTTTCGCTGTCTTTGAAGTTGCCACAAGTTTAATTACTTTAAGAATTTGGATCCTTGTTCATTCTTCTCTTAATTTTAGTGTTATTTACTGTTTAGATTACTTCTCATTGTCTTCCCCTGCACATTGCCTTCATGGGTCCCAGCTGTTCCCCATTTCTCTACCTTATTACTCCCACCTGTTGCCTTTTTAACTATTGCATCTGTATGAAAGCCCTCTGGTTGCCTTCATTCATTGTCTGATTTCTCTGTTAGATCACCTGATACTTTACCCAAGCTCCATGTCATATTTCATATTAGTTTTCATTTTAAGTTTGTTATTTCTTTTATTATGAAGTATTTCAACTCAACGTCCTGCTTTCAACTGGCTATGTGCACTCTAGTCCTGCAAACAATCTACTCAATTGCCCCGTTCTACTGAAACCCCCAGAATCCAAAGCCCCAGGATTTGTGTTACACAGATAATATGAATCCCGGGAATTTGTTTCCCTGCTGTTCCCATTACTCTGAAAAGCTCTGAGACACTGATTTTATTTAGCCAAAAAAAAAAAAACAGTCCAGTGGATGACAATATCAAGAGCACACTACTGTTATTATCCTAAACTTACAATGGCATGCTTACAATATCATGCTTGCAATTTTTTTTTTTACATGAATCTATTGTATCTGATTGTCTCTGTTTCTATCAATGGCACTTTTTTTTTTTAACAAATCAACTAATTTAGCTGTATTGTTGTTGTTGTTTTTGATTATGCTTCTGTGAGCAAGATAGAGGGTGGCGTTGTGGCTAATCTGACTGCCATGAACAGTTCCTTTGCATCATGCTGTTGTAGCCTATATATTGATAACAGAGTCAGTGATAACGTTAAAGTTCACATTGATATTAAAACAGCTGTTTTTTTTTCATCTTTCCAAACACTGGTAACATAATGTGGATCAAATGATGTTTGAATTCTGATACTTAGTTGGTTGGCAGACAAACCTGTAAAACAAAAACTTACACACTTGGGCATACTTCATTCCAATCCTTTAGGAAAGCAGCCCAATCAGGATTAATACAAATGTTTTACCAGTTTATTAAGTATTATTAAGAAAAGGAAACAGTTATTCCACCCCTACAAGTGTGCTATGGGCCCTGAGGACACTAAACTGGGATGGACAAAAAGAAATGAACTAAAAGCAACAAAGACCATCATTGTAGCAAACTGAAAATGCAAGATTACAAATGACACCAACAGTTTTTACATTTGAATCATATCACCTAAACATCTGGGCAGATTCATCTGATTTTTTACAATAAAGCAACTGGCATGTCAAATAAATTGAAAAAGCACATTTTTTAGGTCTGTTGATGAAATGTTTGTATTTTTCAGCTAAAGATAACCTGTGGTCATGTAAAAAACATTAGGACCCCTACCATGCTTCTCTGTACTTCTAACAGATTTGAGTACATATTTAACACCAGTTTAAACAACTTTAACATAGAGAATAAAACAGGAAAAAGATATGTTTTTACCTTCGGTAATGTGAATAAAAATTACATTTCTCAAGAAGGATAGTTTAAAATGACCCCACGTTTATTTAAATCTTTAAAGATGATAATGATTGCCCTGTTCAAGCCTCAAACATTATTTTTTAAGAACTACTGAATGTTACAGTATATGAAGAGAGAAAACCATGGTGAGATTAAAAGGGCTGTCTGAGACATTTAGAAAGAAGATTGTTGCTGTTTATCAGATGGATGAGGGACATAAAGAGGTCTCTGAGCAATTTAAAAGCAGCCATGTCCCAGTAAGGAGAATAGTTTCCAAGTGGATACATTCAAAACAACTGCCAGCATTGCTGGTCTGGCCATCTAAATTGAGACTAGACTGCAAGATGATAAAAAAGTGTTGAAATGCTGTCAGGAGACAGAGAGTGGACACTTGTTACATTGATATTGAAGTGTACACCAGTACGATCACAAAAAAAGTCTGCACACATTTAATTTTAATGGATAGAAACCTTTGCTCTCCAAGAAATATGGCTAGATGAATGTTTGTCACAGGGAAAATAGAAGAAGGCCTGGAATTTTGGAAAGATATTCTTTGACCAGATAAGTCTGAAATGCACATTTTTGTACACCAAATTATATGATATACAGTGGCGGCCGGCCCATAGGGGGCGCTGGGGCACCGCCCTCCCTGGTAAGAAGAGAGAAACGTAAAATATATTTTTAGAAATTAACTCATAAATGTCAGTTTTACTCTCTAGAGTGTGTACCTATAAGCAAAACAAATTATATAAACTACATTTTCCTACCTACTGTCATTCATTTGTGGATTTCCACAGACAGACTCCTACCGTCTCTGTCTTGGGGCGCTGATCAGACTGCCCCACAACTGCATAGAATCTGCCAATCATGTACTATTGCTAGGTAAATTTAATAATTTAATGGCCAATCAGCGTCTCAGAACTTTATGGTCTTGGGGCTCTGAAAATACAGCCCTTTAACAGGCTTCTGCACCCAAGCGCAGGTGCAGACAATTAGAGGGACGATGGCGAATGTAACGAACGAGACGCAGCTTCCACCAAATTCGGTGAGATCCTTATTTATCTACCCGTTTGCCAGAAGAACATCCCTGTTGTAGGATATGAAAATTTCCTGTCATGGTTATTGTGACTGTGACGAATCCACCTCGTCACTTAAAAAAACCTCTTTAACTTTGCGTGCCACACACATATTCCTGTTATACTGTGCTTGAGAGGACCAATACACTCGCGCTGAGCCCAGTAGCGGTCCATTAACTTAAAACACACAAGCTGTTCCCTGTTACCTGCTGGCGTATTGAGGGTGCACACTTAATATTTCAGTGGGGTTAGCGGGGTGTGTGTGTATGTGTGTGTGTGTGTGTGGGTGTGTGTACGTGTTTATGCTACGGGGACTTGTCATCTTCAGTCTGGCGGCGTCTTTGCTGGGTTCAAACCCAGTTTGGTGTAATTGAATAAGTCAAAGAATCTGTGTAAAGGAATTAAGTTGTAAAAATTATTTGTTTTTGTATATCAATTGTTTGTGGAGGTAATAAATGGACAAAACTGATTTATGAGAAGAAATCAGAAATAAGAGAGCCTGAGGTGAGGGGCTTAAACTATTTAAAGCTGCAGTCTGTAACATTGAGAAGAGAGCAGACTTCGACTGAAAATTTGAAGAAAAACAAGTTTCACGCCACTCCCCCACCCTCTCTGCTTCACTCATGCCCCACCTCCAAGCTCCACCCTCTCTCCACTCCCTGCAGCGGCAGTTTCAGCGGTGAGAGGGAGGGGGCGGGATTCAGCGTGTGTGAGCTGTGATTGACACTCCATCAGACGCTCCTCTGGCTGTGATTGGTTGTTTTGTCTCGTCCCGAAATATTCTTTCCAGATTGCAATACAGGCAGTAGGCGGTACCAATTGAAGCAGTTTTTTTCACAGGTTACATATCACATGTACTGCTGTCTGGGCATAGGGACAGTTTTAGCCAATATGACAAAAAAGTGATTTTTAAAAACTTACAGACTTCAGCTTTAACAATGAAATAGCAGTAATGATAAATATACATTTTGTTGGGATCCAGAGGCTTGCCCACCAGAGGGCGCCAAGGATCCCTTCCTTATGGTTTGTGCTGCTGTTGGGATCTGGGGTGCAGTCTACCTTCCTCCACCAGAGGGCGTACTGGATCCCCTGAAGCTGGAGCTGACTTCACCAGCTGCTTCTCATCGGCTCATCAGGGGACCAGTACTTAAGTGGGCTGTGGACAACACTCCGGTGCCAGAGTGTTTTGCCAGTTATGGTTAGCAAGTCTGAGCCTACCTGCCTGCCTGAATCAAGACTCCCTGATTACCTGAACCTAACCTGTTCTTGTCCTCTCTGCTTCTAGGAAGAACCTGTCTGAAATCAGAAACTCTGGAAGAGTTTCTCTGTCAGAGACCTGTCTGTCTGACTACTGAAGAGTCCTGGAGATCAGAAACCCAGGAAGGGTTTCTCTGCCTGAAACCAGTCTGTCTTATCAAGGAAGAACCCTGGAGAATCAAACCTGTCAGCCCTCAGCCTGCCGCCAGCCTCTGGACCCTCCAGGTTTCCCCCTCTGTTGCTCTGCTCAAACCTCAGGACAGGTACAAACCTGCGCTCATTCAACCAGCAGGATTACCAGGACTTCTGTTAACCATTCTGTCCCCCTCTACAGTGAAAATCTGTCGTGACCAGTCCTGGACCAGATTTTCCCCAGAACCTGTTCAGTGTTCAAACCTGTGTGTTTCACAATAAACCTTTGAACTTTTTCCCCTGTCTCAGAGTTTGTTCTGCATGTGGGCTAGTAACTTGATACCCATCATGATACATTTAAATCACAAGGGAAAAACAAAAAAATCCAAACTGATTTGGAAAAAACACTTGAATATTTATCCAAAAAACCCTTTAAACATCTCACATGACAGTGTGAACAGCACTGGAGAAAAAAAACGCAGCCGTTTTTGGCATTTACTTAATCGTATTTAGTTACTTTAACACAATTGTTTTATGTTAGCAGGGTAGGACATGAAACAATTGTAATAAAGTAACTAAATATGATTAAATGCCAAAAGTGGTTGCATTACTTTTTTGAACCTTACTCAGAATAATGTCAAGACTGGTAGATATCTAAATTAGAATTTTTCTAAATTAGCCTAATAATTAGCAGAGCAAAGCAAGCTGGTAGACATGGAGTTATTTTTGTATTTTTATTAAATTCAAGAAAAAAAAGCGATCTGAAAGGGGAAAATTTTGAAAGTTAAATATATTGGAGAGAACACATTTTCATACTGATAGCAAAAACTGCTGTTATGTGAGAATGAAGAAAACGTTTTGAAAGAAAATACTTAGTCATAGAAAAAAATATAGGTTGACATTTGGAAACTGATTTCAAGGTAAAAAAAAAAAAAAAGCTATCTGAAAATATTTTTAATCTCAAATATTGTTGGGCTTTTTTGTTTGTTTTTGTTGTCTTTTTCGCAATCAGAGTGAAAACAGTTTCTCTCAAAAAATACATTTCTCTTTCAAAACGTTTTTTTTTTTCTGTCTCTCTCAAAATAGGTTCTCGATTCAAGATTTTTCTCTCCATGTGGTAAATGTGTAATGGACATGTGTTCCTACTGGCAACAGAAATATCTTTTTAAGATAAAATGTTTTCACTCTGATTGCAAAAAAAAAGAAAAAAGGCACACCTTGGACAGGTCACCAGAAGGTCACAGGGCATCACAGAGACACACAACCATGCACATGTATAAGGACAATTTAGAGAAGCCACTTAACCTAACAGTCATGTTTTTGGACTGTGGGGAGAAGCAGGACCCGGAGAGGACCTACACTTGCACAGGGAGAACATGCAAACTCCACGCAGGAAAAAAAACTGGAATCAAACCTGCAACCAGCCTGCTAAAGCGCAACCCACTGCTACACCATTCAGCCTACAACACACTATTAACAATTACCTAAATCTGCACAAACAAAACCCTAATTAAATCAGCACTTAAGTTATTTTTTGTTTTTTTGTTTTTGTTTTTTAAGTAGTTTCTATTTTGTGTGTTGTAACATGGACAGGTTAGAAGTAGATGGAGAGTTTTCTAATAATAATAATAATACATTTTATTTATAATGCACCTTACATTTCATATAAAATGTCAAAGTGCTAGAAAGCTGAGTGTTGTGTAGTCTTTTCTGACCATGCAGTTTCCTTCCGGTGAAGGTAAAAAGAGGAGGGGTGCTGCACAGACTTGAGGGATGTACAGACCAGAACAGATCAGAGATCCACTTGGTCGCAGAATGAGACAGACTGAAGCTCCCTCAGACAAAAACGCAGCAAATCATTTTCCCGTAAGTTTTTTTTTTTACTTATTCTTTTTAATTCAATATATATGCATTTCTCTAGATGATTTCGGGAAAATCCTCAGCTTTCCATCATTTTGTTTTCTTGCAGGACAGCCCATCCTCTGAAAGAATTTTCCATTGGAACAACAGACGACAGAAAAACAACTATTCATGGTGCAAACTGATCATCTAGAAACTACTTCGCTTCACAGCAGCCACATTCCCGTGTGTGTGATGTAAACGTTGACTGCGCAAAATTTGGCGCCAGTGCGCACGATGGATGAACTTTTATCCGCACAAGATGCTTGGCTTCAGAACTTTTCTTATTGTAACTACAGCCATTTAAACAAGACTCATCCAGGGAACAACGTGGTAAACCCTTTAAAGCGAAACGAAGAAGTGGCCAAAGTGGAAGTTACTGTCCTGGTGCTGGTGCTTTTGCTGGCTCTGACGGGTAACCTGTGCGTCCTGTGGGCTATCCACACCACCAAGCACAGCAAATCTCGGATGTATTACTTCATGAAGCACCTGAGCATCGCAGATCTTGTTGTGGCCGTTTTTCAGGTCCTGCCGCAACTCATTTGGGACATAACATTTCGCTTTTACGGACCAGATATTATCTGCAGGCTCGTCAAATATCTCCAAGTTGTGGGCATGTTTGCGTCCACCTACATGCTGGTCCTGATGTCCATCGATAGATGTTTAGCAGTCTGCCAGCCGCTTCGCTCTGTGCACAAGGGGAAAGATCGCTTCTGTGTTATCGGATCCTGGATCCTCAGTCTGGTGTTCAGCACCCCACAAGCTTACATCTTTTCTCTCAGGGAGGTCGGGAATGGCGTCTACGACTGCTGGGGGGATTTCGTGCAACCCTGGGGTGCAAAAGCCTACATCACATGGATGAGTCTGAGCATCTACATAATTCCAGTAGCGATATTAGGCATCTGCTACGGTCTGATATGCTTTAAAATATGGCAGAATATTAATATGAAAACCAAGAGGGAGCACTTTTTGGCTCTGACGCCGAGGCCGTCCAAGAGCGCACATCCACTCTCACGCGTCAGCAGCGTCAGGCTCATTTCCAAAGCCAAGATCCGCACGGTGAAAATGACATTTGTGGTGGTTATTGCTTACATCGTATGCTGGACTCCTTTTTTCTTTGTTCAGATGTGGTCTGCATGGGATCCAGCTGCACCAAGAGAAGGTAAGATTTCATTCTTCTGTTTCTCCAAAACAGGTGGAGAATAAATGCACCAATTGTTTGGTATGTTAATGACAAAATCTGCAGGCTGACAGTTTTATTTCCCTGCCTCTGTGTGAAATAGTGCTTTTTGACACATGGGGAGGAATACTGTCTTCATGTTTGATTTATTACACAAAAAATGTTGTGTCCATAAACTAGGGCAAAGATAATTGGCAAAAATATGTTTTAGAATGTACAGAAACTCTCCTTTTTTCTTGAGAACATCACAAAGATGTAAAATCCATCCTTCCCTTGAGGAAGTGAGAATGTCACTTTCAGCTCATATCAGTCCTTGAAGCCACTGGGAACCAGTACATCAAACAGTTTGGCTTTAAGTAGTTGCTTATATAATATTCTTATTTTTTTTTTTTAAACATTCTCTCCTCTTTTTGTAAGTTTGCCACAGAGGATGTGAGCAGCAATGCAAAAGTTCTCCATGACTTCTTTAATTTGAACTATTTTAAACAGTTGCAATTTTGGTATCGGAAAGCTTCCCTTCAAAGCTTTGTTTAAGACAACTCTATTTCTCTTTTGTCTTTAAACTGGTTTGTTTTGCTTATGACACTAGAGTGTTTCAACCTAAAAATCCTTGCCAAAAATGCAATATTCAAACTGATGTTTCTGATTAATGTAACACAACTTTTCTCTTTTCCATTGTTGTCTGCAATAAGGCAAATGGAAAAGGTCTATTAAAATTATTCTCTATAATCCAGCCCAGGTATTAGCTATTTGTTAATAGATTCTGGGATGTTCCTAATTCCACAAGGCATCAAACTGCTCCTTTTTAAAAAAAATCAGGTTTTCTCTTTCAAAAGCCAAGGAACAATCCATTAAAATTTGGTGATGATCCAGATCATAATATGGATACCAGTTTTTAGAGATTCTCCTACATTGGGAGATCTGGCAGAGCGGAGGTCTGCGCTCTCTAAGAGCTAAGAGCTCATGCTAAATAAAAATTACTTATTTATCTGATGGATGATTTATGTAATCTAACTAAATGATTCTGTTGGGCTGTTTGTTATATGTCTGTAACGTGCCTGTTTATGTGTAGGGCTAGTGTGAAGATAACAGGCCAGTATTTATTAATTTTTCATAATTCAAAAGAAACTTGGCCCCTTCTTAAAATTATTAATTCCTCTGCCTGATAAAGTTTTCAATTAGTATTTAAGTTTGTATTTTTTCTTCTAAATCCTAGTATTACAGGGCTGCGCAGTGGATAGCACTACCGCCTTGAAGCAGATAAGGTTTGAGGTACGATTCCTGGCATTGGGTCTCTTTGCATGGAGTTTGCATGTTCTCCCTGAGCATGCATGGGTTCTCTCCGGGTACTCTGGCTTCCTCCCACAGTCCAAAAACATGATTGTTCGGTTCATTGGTTTCTCTAAATTCTCCTTAGGCGTGAGTGTGTGTGTGAGTGGTTGTTTGTCTCTGTGTTGCCATGTGATGGACTGGCGACCTGTCTAGGTTGTACTCTGCCTGGATGGATTGGATGGAGATAGCTGGAGATGGGCACCAGCACCTCTTGCGACCCCACTTGGGATCAAGTGTGTCAGAAAATGGATGGATGGAATCCTAGTATTACTATTTTTGAAAGGCCAAGCCAGAGTCTAAAGTGGAATCTGATCAAGAGGAGGTGGAGGGAGCTAAAGATTAGTATTAAGGCAAGGAGGCTTTCCAAACTCATAGACTGGGAACTCATAACCAAAAAAGTGGAATATACCAAAAGCTGCATTGAGTAGCACTGCTGCCTTGCAGAAAGAAGGTTGCAGGTTCGATTCCCGGCTCGAAGATTTTTTGCATGGAGTTTGCATGTTCTCCCTGAACATGCGGCGGTTCTCTCTGGGTACTCCAGCTTCCTCCCACAGTCCAAAAAAATGACTGTTTGGTTCATTGGTTTCTCTAAATTCTCGTTAGGTGTGAGTGTGTGTGAACGGTTGTGCGTCTCTGTGTTGCCCTGCAATAGACTGGCAACCTTTCCAGGGTGTACCACGCCTCTCGACTGCTGGAGATAGGCACCATCACCCTTCATGACCCCATTTAGGATAAACGTGACAGAAAATGGATGGATGGATATATTTGTACCATGTCTCATTTACAATTAGACATAAACTTGTTCGTTTAATAAAAAATATATACATTTAAAACTACCAGTCCTATGAATAATTTTGGTTATTTGCAGTACCTGTCCAAATAAAGTTGCATACCAATGGCAGCTTGATAGCACTTTCCATTGTCAGTGTAACTTTAATGTGAAACATTGTGGTGTTTTACTAATAAAGGATCAGAGTGGTATTTAAAATGCACTTCAAATAGCCAGACTTTACATTCAATTTAAACTCAAGTTAGGCACAACATGTCAAGCTGTGTTTACTGGGTTTCACCAAATGCCTCACTTGCTTAATGCCAATAATTAGACAGGTGCAACTAATCAGCTTTACAGCTCACATAAGTAGACAATTTAGTTGATCATTGAGTACATTGAGAAACCTTGGTGAAAAGTGAATGTGCCCAGTATTTCATTGGTAAAAAGCTGTGAGTTCAGAATTTTTATAATATTCATTTTCAGTGATATATTCAAATTTAAATGCAGCTGTAGATATGAATGGTTGGATGGATTTTATCCAAAGTCCTCTTCATCAATTACTCAACTTATGTTATATACACACATGAGGCCGCCGCCATTGGCATCTTCCAGGGCTTCTATGCGATATACTGAGCTTCAATTTATGGGGTAGGAAAAAAAAGATTGCAACCACTGGCTGATTGGGTCTGGAACAGACCTCCAGCCATTCAGCCAATTATATTCTTCACAACTATAATTATTTTCAAATTTAACACATTTCAAATAACATATTTGCTTCCAGAAAGTGTCAAATTTTTTAATTAGACACATTAAATACTTAAAACCTTGACACATTTTTAAATTAGAATTAATTTGAGAGGGACAATAATAAACTGACAAAATTATCAATTTATTGATGCTTATATAGTATATATATATTGATGATGTGATAAGGAGCTCAAATGATGACTTAATGTCTTCAACGTGGCTGACTGCATGCTAAGTCGTGTGCTAAGTCTGTCTGGCTGATGAAGTGGAAAATGACCAAATACTTTATACTAATACAGACAAACATTCATATCCATGGAGCTCAAAAGTTTTCATATTGTTTCCCCTCCTTTATGTCATGAAACGAGGAAAGATTAACCTAGTATTCAAGGAGAGACAGTCAGTAGGCAAGTTCAAAACGATTCTTAAATGAAGAAGAAAACTAAAAGGGGAGCTGCTAGGAACTGTGGCATGCGGCAACTGCAGGTGCAATCACAGCTGCAATCACAGACACTCTGTTAGTGGGAGAAACACAGGTAAGTGACCACGATCATCTGACAGAAGATTATCTGAGTTAGTCACTTACCTGTTTTAACAGTCAAGTCCAAGAATGTCCCCAGTGCAGCAGAGACAGGATGTGGAACCAGAACTTGATGCAGGACCTTTAAACTGGTCTCCTCCTTGGAGCCAGGCTTACTGGAATAAAAACCGCGTAAAGAGCCAAAAACCCTGAGGACTCAGCAGGGGAGGAACAGTTGACGATTAGGAGACAAGACAGACACAAAAACCTCTTTCCACTGGCCACCAGGATCCAAAACATGAACCATGAAATAAACAAAACAGAAAGACTAGCAGAAAAACAAATAATCATCTGGCCCTGAATGCTCAAGCTGAACAACATATAAACCAAAGGAAACAGATGAGAGGAATAAATGACAATTGAGGAAGGGAGGGAAAGTGACAGGTGAAAGAAATTACCAATTAAGGGAGAGCAAACAGGCCAGATCATGACACTTTATGCCAGATCAGAGGTGTCAACTCTAGACCCACAGGTGTGGAGATAATAGGTCTCACATGGTTTACACAGACAATCTAGCCAAAACAGCTTGGAGTGAAATTAACCCTAAAGGGAATACTTGCGCATGCACGATGTGTTCTGCAAGTAAAAAATATCTTCAAGATAATTTTATGCTTAATTATTTGTTGGAAATAGTCATTAACATGAATCCAAAAAGATTCAGTAATTATTGTTTGAGCGATTAACATTAAATTTGGTCAAACTGACCCTAAGGATAATGGGAGAATTAAAACAAAGACAATTTAACACCCATAGATAACAAAGAGACATACAAACCAGTAGAGGGACAACATATTGCATTAACTCTTGTGAAGTACCATGCTTTATGTGAAAAAAGGCTATTAGGACCAGTCTAAAGAAAATATTTAAAGAAAGTCTCCACAGTGAGTTTATTGATATAAGGGGTTAAACACATTCGTGGCAGCTAATAACTGAGAGGTGGTGTTTTTTTTCGTTTGTTTTTTATCAAGGGGCCTTCCTTTAATAAACTTATAATACAGTGGATTTTTTTTATCGGGAATGTGTCCTATTTATCTTTGACTGCATTTTGAAAAGCAGTGAAAGCAGTGGTTAGCGTCCTTCTCTACAGCACTTTGGCCTCTGTGTTTATTTTTAAGTGCTTTATAGATATTTTGTTAGATTGGTCTGTGACCATGAAGGAAGAGCTATTTGAACATTAAAGGAACTTTTATTGTAACAAGAAGTGCTGAATTACCACTTGTTTTTCAAAAAGAGTAACCTAAATATATGCTTACATTAATCTGTCAGTGAAGGTATTTTTGCCATTATCAAGATTTAGTGACTCTTGTTCTTTTAAAATATTTTTTCTACCGGATAAGCATCAAATATAATTATAATTTCTTTATTTAAATTTCTGTCCTGACACTTCGATGCTTCATCTACTTGACATGAATAGCTTTTTCTCTGCTGCATCCTATAATTGCACATTAAATGTTTTTTTTGTGTGTGTGTATGTGTGAAAGACAAAACCAAGTATTTTTTTTAGTTTCCCTGAGAAAAACCAAAATCATTACAATGTTCAACTTAGTTTGTTGTAAGGGAAAAAATTAGATTTTGTTTTAATTCTTTTTAAATAAACATATACCGGTACTCCGTTTTACTTCACCAAGTTGTTGTTAAATGGATCAGGATAATAAAAAAAGTTGATAAAGTTTTTGTTAATTTACTATAATTAAGAACATTAAAAAAGAAATAAGATTGTATTTTCCAGAAAGCTGATATTAAAACAACTGTGTTTCATATTTTTGTGACATTCTCACCAAACAAGTCCTTCAGCTCTTTAAAAAAATAATTTTTTTTTTATGCTGCACAGAGCAAAAAAACCCAGTCCTGTAGGGAGTCAGGCAAAAAAAAACGGCTCAGCACTTAAGGAGTGAAGAAGACAATAAGTACTAAATCTTCCCCCCCTCATTATCGATTTAGAAAAGGAAAAAAATACTTGGAAGTCCTCCACTTTCCACTGTTCAGGCTACCTTTTTCCTCAATGTGCTTTGCAGCTATAAATTTAATCGGCTGAGTGGATGGCAAAATAAGGTGCGTTTTGTTCCTTTACAAGGCTTCCTCCTTTAAAAACCCATTTTACATCTCTTTGTCAGCTCAATTATCTTCTATTCGGCCTCAACATTCACGGTAACCTCTTATGTTTTTATTACCACTAAATGTTTATAAGGGTTTCTGACACAGGAGCTCCAGGATTTGTAAATTAAAAGTGATTTCGGTCCCCCCCCCCAAAAAAAAACTATAATGAAATGAAATGAGTAGATAAAAATGGCCTGGTTTCATTGTAAGCCTCCTCCCAATACATGTTTGCCCCATGAAATCTTATCTTAAAAGTTATTATTAAATCAAATACACTGAAATATAACATATTTACTTATATAAAAAAAAAACATTGCATCACAAGCAAAAGAATTAGAAAAAGTGGAAAAAGTGTTGGAGAATGAAATTTAAAACCAATAATTAATTTCAGCCTTTCAGTTCTTTTTAAAAGCATTCACAGCTTTTGGGACTTTTGTCAGCTTACAACGACAAACCTCAGTGTATTATATTGTGTTTTTTTCTTTTTTTTGAAGAAACATAAAATTGGACTGAGATTTGAAATCAGCTCTTTATTTCAGAATCAGAATCAAGTTTATTGCCAAGTAGGCTGACATTTACAAGGAATTTGACTTGGTGTTGATGATGCAGACAAATTATATACATCTACAGAATACAGAATTTATAGCTATATACAATATAAAAACATAAAATATAGTTTATAGCTATATGCTATATACACAGTAGGCTGTGCGTTAATGTAATGCAGGACGCCTGCAGATGCTACATCGGAGTAGCTTTTAGATTCTGAATGGGGGAGCGAGAGAGGCAGTGTCAGTGTCATGGGGGTCTCTGGGCCTTGTTGATCAGGCTGATAGCGGATGGGAAGAAACTGTTCTTGTGGCATAAGGTTTTGGTCCTGATGGATTGTAGCCTCCTGCTAGAGGGAAGTGACTGCAATAGTTTGTGGCTGGGGTGTGAGGGATCATTTATAAAGTAGATTGAACCTCTGGCTATATGGTTAGTGTTTGCGATGCTGGAAGGTGAAACTGCATCCCTGTCCCAAGCCATTCATGCTTTTAGCAGATTTTTCTTCATGACCAGCCCTCTGCTTACCTGCATCCATCTTCCCATCAACTCTGAGGGAGCTCCCTGTTGTTTGACTGTTTAGTTTGTTTTAAACTAATCAGAGCTGCCTTTCTCTGCCTCATTTAGGATGGTATGTAAGCTCATCTTGTAATGTGGAGCAGACCAAGCAAGTACATTTCCTCCCCCTCCACCCTCTTTTTGAGAAAGTTTCATGGGACTCTTAGGATAGAATAATGTTGCACACTTGGCTGCTTCATTTGCTGCTCACATTCTTTTGATAAGAGATTAAATGAAAAACTGGTGAAACTATTTGAGAAAAACTTAACTGATGAAGAGATTATATAAGTGCAGCATTAAAGTTCCAGTGGGCTCGAGAGTCTCTTTGTGCATGTGGAATAGTGGCCTTAAATCATCTGCATCAAGGTTATCAATGAGTTTAAGTTTAATACATTTAAATAGTTT
>NW_015151052.1:295563-301653 GCF_000732505.1 Cyprinodon variegatus
ATATATATATACATATATATGTTGTGTGTGTGTTTGTGGATGTGTGTGTGTGTGTGTGTGCAATACAATACAGTAGATAGATACATCAAGCACGCTTGTATTGACTGTGGAGAGGAAAACTCACTTTTAACAGGAAAAAATCTCCAGCACAACCAGGCTCAGTGTAAGCAGCCATCTGCCGAGGCTGATTGGGGTGCAAGGAGACAAAAGCAGATATGCAAAAAAAAAACAAAGATACAAAAGGCAACTGTCAACCGGCCCCATAGGCAAACCCTTCCACGAAAGACACAGCCAGGCAGACGTGCTCAGAACCACTTCCAACATCAGAGTACGAAAGAGGGCTCTTACAGTAAGTCATAGTAACAGAAACAGGACTACACTGAAAAACAGGCCAACTTCTATAAACAAAGGTGTTGATGGCAGCAGCAGAGCTGATATTTCTCTCCAAGATGGTGTCACAGCCAAACAGGAACAGACCAGATGAAGCTGCCATGATCAGAAAAAGCAAAAAGAGCATAAAGTTAGAGGATTGAGAAATTCTGCTGAATTAGAGAATAGAGATAGACTGACGCAGAATGATGAAAAGGGGTCCCTTTGTCAACCACCACTCTAAGCTTTTAGCAGCATAGCTATAGAGATAGCTCAGGATAACCTAATCCCCTATAAGCGCTATCAAAAAGGAAAGTTTTAAGCCTACCCTTAAAAGTGTGTTTATTTTTAATGAGGACCTGACATATATCCATACCAGGTAGAAAAACATTCAGTGTTTGTAAATCCCAATGATAATTGATCAAAACCATTAAAAATTAGTTCTGAAATATAAACTAAATGTCACTGTTTCAATCAAACCATTTCTGCTTGATTGAGGCAAGGATCAACCAGTACAACCAGTACGAAAAAATGTACAATATAGATCCAGGCAACATATCACAGGACAGCAGCTACCCATCGAGGAGACACCAAACAATGTTCTGCTTTTCTACTCTTGTTACCAGTGGTAATCTGTATGATTTCTTAATCATAAAATGTTAAAATCGGAGACAGCTTCATTCGTGGATGGATCGTCCAAAATGGGGACTGCCCCTGGAAACCAGGATACCTCATCACCATATTTTTACCTAAGCTACCAGACCACATAGGATAATGAAACACATAAAACCCGACCTGGCAAGCAAGTCATAAGGTGCCAACAGAATATAAACTAGGGGTATAATTTGCTAAATATTACACTTGCTGTCCAGGCATAACTCACTGCATTTTCTACCACAAAACATAAAGCAACTGAACTAATGTTAGAGATGCACTTATCCTATACTTGGCTGTATAATGTTTTACCATCCAGACATTGATAACACTACGTAATATACATGTTTCAGTGTTCCTGTTTTGTTATTTTACTTAAATTTTTAGGTTTATTCTTTAAGATGCTTTTTCTTTTAATTAACTTTGACATTATTTTTCTCTCTTTATAGACATGGCCTTCATCATCTCCATGTTGCTTGCTAGCCTTAACAGCTGCTGTAATCCCTGGATCTATATGCTCTTTGCCGGTCACCTGTTCCATGACCTGATAAAGAGCTTCTGCTGCTGCTGCAGAAACTATGTTGCAGACTCATCCTGCCAATGCAATCAGGAGTGCAGGCACAAGAGAGGCTCCTCCACGTTCGACATCAAAAACGGCAGCAGTATGAGGAGCTTGACTCACACATCCAGCCTGGGGGGACCCACACACTGAACTGGCCAAAAGTCTAAAGCTTCCTGTGGTTGACTTGGTGCAATCCTTCAAAATTTTGATTTACTGTAGGCTTTTAATCATCTTCAGCAGAACTGAGCTTGCCGTGTCAAATACAGTATAAACTCAGTCAAACAGAGAACATAAACCTCCTGTCTGGAAAGGACTTTGCACCCTATGATAACAGAAAGTAGAACAAAACAACATTTTATCCAAAATGTTAACTAAATGGGCTGCAAAGAAAGGTTCCAAACAGAGCCTGATCTGGTGCACATTTCAACATGGCAGTGTTCAAATATTCCCCAACAGCTGCTGTCATCCCAACTGGACTGGGCACAATAGACCAGATTTTGATTGATGAAGTTGAAAATGTTAGCTGTGAAGGCAGAGGAAGTTAAATGTATAAGGTTTTGAGAAGGGACATGTTTATGTATCTGTAAAAGTACCTAGAAAAAGACAAGAGACTATTTACTGAATCTTTAGATTGCCAGACTTGTCTGCTATCTCTTAAGTTAATTCACATGTAAACATTCTTTAGATATGTTTGTTTTTGCTCTTCAGATTTATATTTTAGATATATTAACTATAGTTGCTTGCAAAGGTTGTGCTTTGGTAATTAGTCATCAGAGCTGCCAAGTTTTCCTCAACAGAATAAGGTACACCAAAACTTTTGAAAAATAAAAAATCCTTCAGGAAATGTCATTAATCTTTACTAATAAATAATGAATAAATCATTAATACCTGAAAAAAAATGCCTGAAGCAATGGTAAAAAAAAATGGGAAGTTTGTTTCTTCTTATAGTGTATGTAAAAAGCTGTAAATAAATTGTGTATGAATGTACAAATACATAAGTCACTTTTATGGATAGCAGATTCTAATTCAGAAAATCATCCTGATAAAACATCAATACATTCCAATATTTTGTATTGATTTTCCCTGATACATAACAACGTAAGTCGTTATCTTTGAGATACAGATTAAGATTCTGATCAAGATCCTAATTTTTTTACAAATCATGATGGTTTCCTGGTTGTTCTAAATCTTCTGAAAAATTGACTGTTTTGCAGACCTTAGGGTAATTTGAGATCTGTAACAAAAAAAAAGCTGTGAAGACAAGTAACAGCACGATTGTCTCCTGAGGTCTGCCTTTATCTTTACAGGAGATGTCATATGAAAATCATAATAATGGGTATATGTGTCAGAACATTAAAAGGCCTTGTATAAAACCACCCTGGCAGGGTGTTGCAGCTCCTCTGTGTGAAAATAAATCATTCAGAGATCATTCTGGTTTAAATGGATTGACACATCAAAGGCTAAACTTAGAGGATTCTTCTATTCTATTTTGTCTAACCATATCTATCCCATCTTAACTTTAAATCAGAATATTATCTTACTTCAAAACTAATGAAAAATGCTCCCCTTTTGTTTGTTTTTTTGTCCTTTTACAGAAATTGTTTTTCATAGTTAAACAGTAACCTCACCACGTGAAACAACTTGAAGGCTCTAAACATAGATGAAAACCTCTAATTGGCATCCTGCAATTTTTCCAGGTATAATGTTAGAAAATGTAGATTTTCTGTTTTATGAATCCATACAGTAAGGCTTACGGTTATTTATATTCTTTCAGAAAAGGCGGATTATGAAAAGATAATCAAACAATGTTCAAACGATGGGAATTTTGAAAATATAAGTGTTGCTTTTGTGTACATCTTAACAGAAAATAGCACTTAAGACATGATGTGCTGAGCGGTGGCCTGCTGCCACTGTCCTACTCTGTAGTTCCCAAAGATGCTCCATCAGAGTCGAGGCTTGATCATGGTCTGGTCACCGCCAAAAAAAAAAAAAAAAAAACAATAACTTTGTTTCCAGTCAGAAGCAGAATGTTATTTAATTAAGACATTATTCAAGCGTAAGTATGGAAGTAGAATAAATTATGGACTTGATTATAATAAGTCATTCAGTACTGTTCCTTAATTTCAAACAAATATTTAAAGAAATCCAATAAGTTCTCTTTAGCTCTTTAAAAGACTGATTAAACTCAGGAAAATTTAGTAACATAGAGGATTTGGGAACCATAGTTATGGCAAAAAAAAAACAATTATATTAGGTGTTATTCTTTTTTGATTGTGTGGCTGAGTATATAAGAAAGTTCTCTCAACTTTTGATAGTGGATGTAACTTGACTACTTCAGACATTCAGATATATAGTATGACAGTAAGTGTGTATACTGTTGATTTGTATATATTTCTGTATTTTCCTTCTTTTTTTTTTTTGATCTGGTAGCATTTTCTCACAAATTTAACACACCAAATTCATATAGTTATTTGTACAATGCACATTAGTACGTCAGGTTAATTTCAATAGAGTACTGAAAAGTTCATATGTTTTCACATTCATAATACATTCAATATTGGATTTTATTTTGTCTTTTAAAGTAACATAATATTTAGATTTTTTTTTTTAGGATGGTCTCTTTCTTTGTTTGTATGTTTGTATAGAACTTGATATCCAAATATGAATTTAAATGAAAATAATGACCTTCTATTTCATTCTTTGTAACATGTGCAATGGTGCTGTTGCTTTCATGTCTTACTTTTTGCAACTAACATAACTTGTAAAAAAAAAAAAAAAAAAAAAAAGCGACGTCTGTGAGACGCACACTGAGACATAGCACAGACTGATAATGAAGGAAAGTATATGGCAATTTGGCATTGCACCTTTGTGCTGTTATTACAGCTGCAAGTTCATGTTGAATGTGAAGAGCAGTTCATTCTCCACAGATTTTGAGATGTTTTATTTCTAATCTCTCAAGTGCATAATTTAATGTGTCCTGTGAGCCGAAGGAGCCCACAACATGTTGACAGCAGCGTTACTGAGCAACAGAAGGCGGTTTAGGTATGTGACTTCAGTGCTGCATTCAATGCTAGTATTATCCAAAAGCATAGAGCACCACAGTCCTTTTGGAAGCAGACCAAAACCTTCTCAAAAGGTACATCTCAATCCAGTAGTCGAGACCAGGGTTGTGCCAGGAGAAAATGTCAGGACCAAGGAGGGAAGGAATTCTGTTTATCTGGCTCCAACATTTGTCAAAATATTGGCACAACAGCTGTGATTCCTGTTTGAAGATCTCTCAAATTTTATCTCAAATTAGATGAACATGAGAAAGCATACAATTCAATGCAAAGAAAAATACATACAGCCATGAATATTTTCAATGATTTGGCCTTGACTTAGTTTTTAATCTCAACTACCTCAAGAACCTGCAGATTCAAAGGATAGAGTCATGAGGTGATACTATTTGACCACTCTGAAGCCATCTTAAAATAGAAAAAAAGAGTTGCCTCATTTCAATTAAACTGTATGTGTTGAAAATGGATTCTATTACTTTCATTAACCAGATTTGCCAAAATAGAAAAGACCAAGAATCTAGATCCATATATTTTTGTACCAAGAAGCAATCCCCTGGCTGGACCTGTTACATGCAGTTGCTCTATTACCGTAAATAAAGGGGAAGTTCATATTACAGAAATACTGTAAGTATTTAAAGCCAACCGGTCCTGGACTGCTTTAACACCATTTTACCTATTTAGAAATCCAAAACAAACAAACAACAACAAAAAACAAGCATAGTCCAGAAACTCTGATAAATATTCAGAGAAATTCATATTTCTTCTGAGCATCACACTTAGGTAAAGATGTATGCAATTAACACATTATTAGGTCATATTGATATCTAGCACCCTTGTTTGAATCCAGAACCTACCGATATTCTGGCAGCTACAAAATGAGGTAAAATCCAGCAAAAAGTTTAATACAACAATCTAAAATGAGAGCAAGACACAGTTGAAAAGGTACATGTAGTCACACAAAGTTGAGAACAGTTAAATAGTTTCTGCCAACAACTAAATACAGCATCATATTCTCTGGTGTTTGCTTATTTTCTGTTTTTTTCTTCATTGAGGAAGGCATTTACAGTTTATACCAATGTAATATCCATTAAATTGTGTTAAATTATTTTTGTTTGTATTAAACACATTTTGCTTCAGTTATTTATTTCACATTCTTGGCATCTTTCTAGTTCTAATCTAACATTAAATGCACTTTAAGAAAATTTTTAAAATGTTGAGAGAAAAAATAGCATTTTCTAGAGCTGGGCGATATGGCAATATATATCGTGAGGACGAGAGAAACATGTCTATCGTGACCTTTCTCCTCTATTTTTTCTATCGTGATAAACTTTTTTATTATTATTATTACTGCTAATATACATTTTAATATAATTTGTTAATATAACATTTTGCGTTTTTGCTATGCAAACTCTAAGTGTATATAACGAAAAAAAAAAGAGAATAAAAAGA
>NW_015151052.1:302448-350815 GCF_000732505.1 Cyprinodon variegatus
GACTGGACCCTCCGCACTCGGTGTCTACAGACCGTGTACTTTCCTGAGGACCACACCGGAGTGATGCTCGCCCAAGGTATGAGCCTGACATTGCTATGCACTTTTGTGCGTTCGCTAGTTTTACTATTATTGGTTTTACTAATATGCTTACACCAATGAACTGTGTGCTTTTACAGCATACGCATGTTATTCCAATGAATTCCTATGAAAACATAAAATGCAACATCAGTTGTGCTATATCGTGATATATATCGTTATCGTGATATAAAATAATCCATATCGTGATATAGTTTTTTTTCCATATCGCCCAGCCCTAGCATTTTCTAACCTTTGCCTAGTACTTACATACACATCAAATAACTTTAAAAGGTTTTATTAAGCAAAGCAAAATAGCTTATTTCAGTTTCTATTTTAATCATCAATAAAAACAGTAAAAATGAACTGCAACTGTGCATTATTTGCATTTTTATTATCTGATTCAATAAAAAGAAACTGAGAAATGTATTTTATTTATGGGGGATATACATAGTCCATGTCTTATTTTGGACAGAAAACTGACTTTTGTTACATGGCCATGGTGGACTGGGTTCATGAGGGGGTCAGCAAATGATTTATTCCTTACTATGTATAACAAGCATAGCTCTGAAGCTTATAGCAACAAAATAATGCATTTTCTAACATCATGTGTCTGTAAATGGTTGATTAAATACAAAAACAGGCAGTGTTGCAGTGTAACGGGATGGTGAAACAAAATTAATGTTGCAAAAATGCGTGCCCTGTCAAAGGATCAATGATTAAACCTCAACCTTAAGAGGATGACCCTCGGCTCAGTCTTACCAGTCTGCTAAATCGGGGAATTCCCATCATCATAAGGATTTGGATGCCCCGTTGTCTACACTTAATAGATGCGAAGTCCCTGAAGTGGAGCTTAAAGTAGGAATGACTGCATAAAGCAATTTAATCTGTTTTTAGCTTGAAAACGTTCCAACTGCATATTTGAGTGTTTTAATCTTGGAGTTCTGCAGGAAGACCTTATATTTTTGCATCAGTGGAAGGTTTACATCAAAGAATGTCTCTACTGCCACACAATCCATCATACAAAAGAAAGTTTCCTGTTTCTTTCTTTGGGAAAAGGATATAAAATAAATATGTATAATGACACTATTAAAATCAACAATACCCAGAAAGCTGTCTAATGAAAAAAAAACATCCTATAATAGCAAACATCTTGATTCCTAGCTTGAAGTTTATGTATTGTCAGTAAATAAAATTCCAGATTGAGTGAAGGCTAATTAGACACTTACTGAATCTAATCAAAGCTAAATGAAGATGCATTAAATGCTTTAATGGGCTGAAAAAAAGGCAAAAAGATAGTATAGTTAGATTTATAAGTAGACTCGTTAAAATGATTTCTTTCTGAGCATAAATTTTAGAGTTTGTCTCTGTGCATAAACTACATGAATATCTAAGATGAGCATTTTTCACATTCTCAACCCTCACTAAAAATGTATCATACTTTGCCAAGCTATTTATCCCCTTTTAAACGTTTTATACTTTGTCTAATTAGCGCAAAGATGTCATTGTATCTGAATAAAATTTTATGTGTTGATGTGATTTATATTTAAATTGATGTAAAGTTAAATTATACAATAGTTTCAAACTAATTTTACAAATATAATCTAATAAAGGGCTGTGCTCATATGTATTCTACCCACTTACTCTGACACCCCTAAATAACATTAAGTGAAATTAGCTGTCTGTAAAACTAGTCAATAACATCCATCTGCATGACGTTATTTTAGTTTTGCTCAGTGAAAACCTCAAAGGGTTCTTTAGGTTATAAAAACATCCTCATGAAGACCGGGGAACACCGAAGACAGCTCAGGGACAAAGTTTCTGTCAATTTTTAAACAAGTTTGGTCATATAGCATTACCCCAACTTTAAACATAGTGCACAGCACTTCAGGTTTTATACAAAAAACAAATGTAAAATGCATATCTAATAAAAGAAAGTGATGCAATAAATGATTTTGTAGAACTTGCGGATAGCCAGACTATAAATAGAAGAATATGTTAACAGGTAAATACTCTGTTTTGTACTCTGCAAAACAAGAAAATCAAAAGAAATATGCTTAATACGTTGCATAATCTAATGTAAAAAAAAAACAGCATAAAAGCATACAAAATATGCAGAAGAAAGTGAGATGGTCGAATGAGACCAAATTATGGATATGTCTGGCCTCTTCTTTCACATAATGAGCGGTAGAAGACTAACACTTTACATTAGTCTAAACATACCGTCCTCAAGTTGAAAACAAAGTCATGTTGTCAGGATCCTATTGCAAGAATGCTCTGTTTGGGCTTCACTATAAAGCAGAGTAAGACTTGAAAGGAAGAAGGATATCTGCACTGCAAAAAATTAAAATATTAAATATTTTTTGCTTGAAATTAGTGTATTTCCCCTAATTTAGCAGATTGTTCCATTTGCCAGTTTATTAGGATGTTTAAAATTGAAAAAAACAACTTCATAATTTTTTTCAAGTGTATAAACTTGAATTTTCTGACAGATTAAAAAATTAAAATTAAAAGAACGACAAACATGCAATGGAAAGGAAGCTCTGACAAAAGCCGAAATTGCGTGTCTTAGAAACAAATTAATGTTGACATAGAATTAAAGCTAAGAGGTGGAAGATGGTGTTACAAAGTATTTGCTCCTGAGGCTAAATTAACTCACTCACACCACATCTTTATATGTACATTTATTAGAAAACATTAAAACCCATTTTTCCCGCATTTACTAATTAACACAAAGTTATAGTTAAATCCAATAAAACATGTTCCAATACAGCATGGGGAATGATTACCCTTGCCAAACATCCTATATCTGTTTTTTATTAAAGAATTAAAAGTCAGTGCTTTCCATGTTTTAGTCCACATGAAGAGAGCTTTGCTTTCCACATCATCAACAAATCCAGTCTAAAAATGCTTCTCAGGTCATTCTTTGGCCAGGTGTATACCTAAACCTCCACAACATTTTCCTGCGCTTGTTAGGAATGGGACCATAGTAACATGCAGCACGATGTTCCAGAAGCTCTGTAGCCAGCGAGTACCAATGAGGACACAATGAATGCAGGGGCGGACCATCCTGTCACAGAAAAAGAAAACACAAACACTCCATAGTTAGTTATCTAAACTTTAGAGGAAAACTGTTTGTCTCTTGTTATAGAATAATTTAAAAATAATTATCTAATAACACACAAATGAAACCCCTAATTACAGTGATTTGTTAAAGCACTGACCGCCTTACATATTTCTGCTGTTTTTATTCAGTCTTTAGCTTAAGTTTTCAAATAACAAATAAATATTTTTATATATCTATTAATTAAAAGACAAAATCATCAGAATTGCCTTATTAAATTATATAATTATTTTCATAATAAATGCTTGTGTTAAAAATCATCAAGTGGGTAAGTGCTTTGTCACGGCCCTGTAGGTTTGATTTGTCTCTTCCTTATTTTATGAATATTTTTCACTTTAACTAGCAATAAGTGATGTTATAACATGAAAACTATATCTTAAGCATGAAGAGAAATTTAAACCTACCAAATGTGGAAACAGTTGAGGATGGCAAACAGAAGCCCAGAGACAACTGACATGGGAATGGTCAGAATCACAGTGACTATCCTGTAAATCCATATCCTGGACACTTCAAAGAAGGCATTGCTCCAGATCCACACCCTGTCTCCACTACGTACAGATGGCGGCTCAGCTATCACATCCTCAAAACCCACCTTAAAGACACAAAGAATAATTCAATCATTTATACATTTAATGCTCATAGAGGGCTTTATAAATGACAGAAAATACAATAGAGTGCAATCAGTCAAGAAATTACATAGTTAATCTAATAAAGTCATTTATATACATCACAAATGCATAACAGCACCCATTTAAGTAAGGTTAATTTAGTTATTGCATAAGACGTTTTACCTTCAGGCAATCATTAATTCCTCGTGGGTCCCTTGAATTAATCAGAGGTTTGGTATCACTGATTTCCACCATTGTGGAGGTATGAATGTTCTCCTCCTCATCCAGAGAGGGCTGGGCTCTCCATAACGTCTGAGGTTCCTCCCCATCTTCTGACTCTTCAGGGTTACTCGAATCACCAAGATCAATCTCCACTTCCTCTGAATCTTCACCTTTCTTCATAGTTTCCATTTAAACACCTGAGGAATTTGAGAAAAAGAGAGTAAAAGGGTCGCCTGTCACCACCCCAGCAGCCCCAACAGAAGGCCACTGACCAGACCCTTCCAGCTGGCTGAGTGCTGAGGTTATATTGGGAACGTTACAGTGACGCGGATGGTATTTGCAGTTGGTATTTCAAGGGAAGATCATTTTCCTCTGCTGTGGGGAGGAAAGAAGTGGTTGAGGAGGATATAAATACTTCAAACATGATCATGGCTCTGTTTGCAATACTGTAGAATAAATGTAAATAAACATGAAAAGAAAAAAAAAACAATACACAACACAAGTAATGAAGCAATGGTGAGGTATTTGACAAAACTTGTAAATTCTGGGATTTTATTCATTTCTCAGATTGCTTTTTATCTATTCATTGGTTCAAGAAGTAAGGACAGGGACCTTAACTGCAAGATAATACTGCCCCCTTGTGGTGGCTAAAGGAGCTCCACTGCTTTAGCAGTGAGAAATGAAATATAAAGGGATTGATATACTGTTGTGCTTTAATGGCCACTTTTTAAATGAAGCTTGGTGACACATGGTCTTCAGAAAGTTTAACAAATCAAAGAAAAGTATAGCATGCATGCATTCAGCTCCTGATTTTAAAGTTTGTACAATATTTTTTTGCAGCAATCATACCCTGGGGGTGAAAAAGGTGAACCTTTTTAAACATATAGAATCTTGTCTTTGTCTCATTACGATTACTTACTCTGGAATAAGAGTCTTCATTAGATTTAAGTCTGGACTTTTAATTTAGCCGGGATTAAAACATCTCCTTCATTAGAGAAACCTCAATAACCTCCTTTTGTAAATGTTGGAACATGTTTGTTTAGTTTCCACTTCATTTTGGGTCTATGATTTGATAATACTATAGCTCTTTTACAATGTTTTCACCTAAATCTGTGAACATAGCCACTCATCAGCACACTTTTTTTTCTACTTTGCTCAACATCCATGCATAAAACATGTAGGCCTACATATGACTATTTGCATATTCATATAAGAGGCAATCCACAACCCCAGCTCTCTGGGGTAATAATTACCCACCAGGTTGTCATTACAAAAATCTTTAAATAAAATTCAGCTTCACTTCTAAAGGTACATTTTCTTTATCAACTGCAAAGAGCATCTTTTTTCATTTTTATAAAATCACAACAACCCATTTAAAGAAAAGATTATAAAACAAGCTTGGCAAGCATTAGGGCTGCATTTCAATAAGGTGGTACTCTTGGAAAAAAAATCCTTTGTAAATTCTCAGTCAGCCCAGTCATGGCAACCACAAACCTTCCAATTTAAGCCTGTTTGTAATTGGAAAAAAAAAAAAAAAAACATTTCCTCATGATATTCCTCTTGCCACATATCAAACGAAGCAGCCATGAATTCAGGCAACTTCCTTTGTTGCTCTCATTAATGTTGCATGCCCACACAAATAGGAGGAGACGATGGTAAAATATTTCCATCTGAAAAGCTAGTACAATGTCATCACTGCAGGTATGAAACAAGCTGTACATAAACATATTTTTGTGTGTTTTACTCTGCATTGACTACACAAGTGTTTCCATGGTTATGATCATTTATGGTTGCTGGATGAAGACAAAGAGAGGAAACATTGTATTGATGGCAGGGAATTTCCTGCCTCAGTGCAGGAGACGAAGGCATGCTAATGGATTACCCACCATAGCAGATAGAGTTTGTTTGTTTTTACCTGCACAGGTGGGGTCAGCAAAGTGTGAACTTATTATAGTTACTATACTTTAAGGGGACAATGTAAGGCCATACACTCTCATTTCCATATTTTATGGGGACTTGTAGGGCCTAACCTTGACCCATACCCTAATCCTCACCATTACAAACCCTAACATAAACTGAATTCACACCTTAGACCTAAACCTAACCCCAAAACACCCAGTTATGTTTTTATGACATATGGGGACATTTCACTAAGTTACATATATTTTATATAGCTCAACCCAGACCCTTACCCTAACCCTAACTATTACCAACATATACCTAAACCTAACCTTAACCTAACCCTAACCCAAGTAAAAGGACAGAAGTTTACCATATGGGGACTGGTTCAATGTCCCCATATGTACCTGTAAGTCCCCACATGTAGGATATTTTACAAAATGCTTTATCCACATTGTAGGTTAAAAACAAGTACACACACACACACACACACACACACACACACACACACACACACACACACACACACACACACACACACATATTTTCTGTTAAATAATTGTGAGGACATACATGTACTTGTGGAGACCCCTCAACTGGTCCTCATAAGAAAAATGTCATGATCTTGGCACTGATGATTGACTTAAGTACTCATTTCATACATTTTCAGTTTAATTCAGTTTATTTATATAGCGCCGATTCACAACACGTCATCTCAAGGCACTTTACATTTCACCAGATCATACAGTCAAATTGATTCAGATTTTACTATCTAAGGAAAACCAGTTGATTGCATCAACTCACTGACTTGAAGGTAATCCCTCACACTAAGCATGCAACAGTGGAGAGGAAAAACTCCCTATTAACAGTAAGAAATCTCCAGCAGAATCAGGCACAGTGTGAGTGGCCATCTGCCAAGGCCGACTGGGGTTTAAGGAGACAGAAGGAGACATACAGAAAGAAGGAGAGATACAAAAGGCAACTCTAAAAGGCGGCCCCGTCCAGGAAACACACAGCCAGGCAGACGAGCTCAGAGCCAGCTCACACGTCAGAGGATGAAGAGAGCACATCCAGCCAGTCAAAGTCAGAGAAATAGGACTACACTGAAAAACAGGCCGATCTCTAACATCTATTAAAAAAAAAATGGTTTTGATAGCACCAGCACAGCTGATATTTCTCTCCAGGGTGGTGTCACTGCCAAACAGGAATAGACAAGGCAAAGCTACTATTAGAAAAAGGAGAAGGAGCATAACATTAGAGGCTGAATTAACAGAATCTGCAGTGGAAGAATAGAGATAGAATGAAGCAGAGTGAAGAAAAAAGGGTCCCTATGTCCTCCAGAAGTCTAGGCCTATAGCAGCATAACTATAGAGATAGCTCACGATAATCTGAGCCACTCTAACTACAAGCTTTATAAAAAAAAGGAACGTTTTAAGCCTATCCTTAAAAGTAGACAGGGTGTCTGCCTCATGGACTAAAACTGGTTGTTGGTTCCACAGGAGAGGAGCCTGATAACTGAAAGATCTTCCTCCCATTCTACTTTTAAAAATTCTAGGAACTACTAGTAAACCTTCAGATTGAGAGCAAAATGCTCACCTGTCCAATTCTGCCCGGTTTCTCATTACCTCTCATCTGATCCACCTTCTCCTTCGTCAATTTAAGCTGCTTGCATCCAGTCATCAGAGCCAGATTATTCTTGTTCTCTCCTGCCAGTGGTTTTTAGCGTATCTTAGTGTTTCTGATTTCCTGATTCTGACCTGTTCTACCTCTCAACTACTGAGCCTGCCTGTTCCCATCTGATCTCAGTGGTGAGAGTATTTTTAACATACCCGAGTGTTTCTGATTACTTGATCCTGACCTGCTCAGCCTCTCAACCACTGTGCATGCCTTTTCCTGTCGGAACGGTTTGCCTAAACTGTCTGTGAACTCCTGGAACCTTGAACCAGCCTGTTCCCGTTCTGACCTGTTTCCCTGACCTGGCTTCAGACCCCTGCCTGTTCTCCTGGGCTTGCTGTGGAGAAATCATCCGGCTGGATTCCACTCCATCCTCTCGGCTTGGACTGAAAAAAAACAGGTTAGTGACACACATGCTCATTATCATTCGTTGTCAGAGTGTTGTGGTCACCTTTGCGTGTGTAGGGGTATGTGTGTGTCTGTATATATATGTGTGTATTAGGGGGATAGTGCATGTGTGGATCACTCAAAATAGAGAAAGTGATGCTCAGAACGGACATTTTACTATCCTAGGAAAATACATTTAAAGATTATGTAAAGAGGTGACTTTAGATGTCTCAGTGTTTGCTATTTTTAAGTAGTTTTTGTAAATAATTCTGCAACTTTTTCAAAGCAGGAAATATCTTGATAGTAATATCATACTGTTATAGATTGCGACCATTTGGGTTTCATAAACCTTGCTAGTTCAGAGACTAGCTCTGCTGCTATGGCAATTTACACAGTGACTTTAGTCTGGAAAGGACCAGGCATAGAGTTTACCTAGGATTAATTTTAATTGTGCAAATTGGTAAGAAAAATTAAACCAAAGCCAAAGTGAATAAGCCATGAGATCTGCTGTCTGAATAGTGCTAGCAGTAAGGAGGAAAGAAGAGGAAGCAGGATGTTTCTGCTGCATAGGAGCTAAACTGTTGCCCACAATCATTTGCATGATGGGAAGTATTGGCACAGCCCATCTTATGAAGTTTATTTTTAAAAACTTTAATTATTCACATGTGCTGTTAGTTACACATGCAAATGTGCACATGTTCATATTTTTGGGTTTTATAGTGAAAAGTTTCAGCCGTTCTCTACATTTGGGTACCGGTAAGTTTTGTTTTTTATAGTTCTCTTTCAGAAGGCTGTAGTCCCCATTTGACAAGCAGCATCCATTTGAGTTTCCAACACATAATGATGTCTGTAAGGCTGAAGGCTGTCACCATTCCACACAGCAGTCAGGAGTTTCTGTCTACTCTGGATATTCTTACTGTTGACCCCATGAAAGGTGAGGGAAAAAAAGGCTAGAACAGAAACAGGAGGTAGAGATACAATTTGCACAATTAGGAAGGAGGGTAAGTTAAATCTATGTCTTCATTGTTGTGTCCACATCAAGGGTCACTGTAAGTAACAATAAGAGTATTAGAGCCATCATTTGTGCCAAATGTATACTGCCATAAATACTTCAAACTAATATTTATCCAACAGGTATTTAGGCAAAAAGTTATAGCCTACATATACCACAAAATGAGTGTATATACAAATATATGTTTTGGACTTAAGCAAAAAAATATATACAAGTTTGAATTAAAACATTATACATAAAAGCAATCTGATTTTTTGTCCCCTCAACTCTGACACAAATTTTTGTGTCAGAGTTGACCAAGTTCTTTATAAATGTGGTTGTGGATAAGGCAGCGGCTGTTCTAGAGTTAAGTTCAGTTCAGAGTTTAGTTCAGAGCTCTAGCACATCCCATTTCCTGATAATTGAATTGTCCCCCTTGCCCTCCCTGACACTTGACTGCATGAATGTTACAGATTTTCTCGCAGTGGGTAGATTTAGACCATGAAATCCTTAAAGCAGCTCTAATTCAGTTCTGATGGTAATGTCCCTACAGGACCTTTTGAAAATAGCACTGTAGTAAGCACAGACTGCCCACACCCCAGCTGCAGCACACTGTCACTCACAAAGCAGGCAGCTGGATAACGCCATACTTCAATAAAATATCGGAAGAGGTGGGTGGTACAGCAAAATATCTTATAAACTTGTGTATAGTAGCCTTGTTTCTGCAAATTGCTACTTTCATAGAAATCAGTATGGTGTAAGTCTCCCTCTCAAGTAAACAGATTTTGAATAACTCTCATAAGGGTATTCAGCCCCCTAGTGTTTTAAAGTGGCACATAAAAAATCAATCAATCTAACGTCACGAGAAAACCTGTCTTGGGCCTCCAGAGGGAGAAGCAGTGATTTGCTAACATTGAACACTGGAGACCTTCTGTAAGGACATTTTCAGATGATGGAAGTTGTACTTGAAGGATTTCCTGAATCTGTCTGACACACCTTCCTTGCAGAAGAAGAGATTGCATGCTTGTGACTTCTTCCAGGCTGAAACTCACCTGTCACTGAGTGGTAAAAAAAAAGAAACAACGTATCAAGGCTTTGGGGTAAATGAGATCTGCCCCAACTGAGTACCTTACGTCTCTGGATGGTGTTGAGCTGCCATGGCTGACACGCCTGTTCAACATGGGACGGCGGTGGGGGATGGTGCCCCTGGATCGCCAGACTGGGGGAGTGGTTCTCTTTCATGAGGATGGGGACTGGAGGGTGTGTTCCAACTGTTGAGGAATCAAACTTCAAGCAGAGAGGAGCTTTGTCTGCATTGTCAGCATTAAAGTGGAACAGCATTCTGGATTCTGGCAGGGCTGCCCTCTCTTGTCCTGTGTGTAATCTTGAGTTGTTCAGAACAGGATATACATTTCATTTCCTTATTCAATTTAACGAATGTTTCATTATACTAGCATACATTGCAAGAAACAGCAGCTAAAGATATAGGTAGCACTGCACATATGTGCCATTACTACTAATTTACCCCACTGCTATCGTAATGTTGTAGTGATGACCCTTTGATCAGACATCCACAAAGATGAGTCCCTTATCTCGCCTCCAAACTCCAAATCAAGCTAAATCCAGGTGGTCAAATTTTAATCAAATTAATACAATTTACTGGAGGAAATATGAGTTTGCTGCAATAGGAGCAGTAGTTCAACACTAATTAAAGCTGATGCCTTCTGCTAACATCAGCAGCTTATGTGAGACATGACGGATGTGCCACTGTGTTCCTGCTCAGCACCTGCCACTCCAGCTGTTTGCAGAACAATAGGTCAGACCCACTTCCACAGCTACTTAAAACATATTCATTCTAATCAAAACAACTTACAATCTAGTTTTGTTGCATATGGGGAGAAGGTGGAGGAAATGGTTTTGAATAATGCTTATAAAGAATATTCGATCCAATATAGAATATCTTTAAAAAAGGTTTTCGAGATAATTGATTATTATTAACTGTTTAAAGGGGATTTGTAATAGCCTTTGCACCTAATGTGCTTATGTCGCATTTCATCCGACTTTCAGGTCATAATGGCTCCAATGGCTTTATCATACATATTCCTCTCGACTACTGCATTCACTGCTTTACAAAAACACATTCAAAATTATTTAGCTCTTTTTTTTTACCTTATCTTGTTATGATGTGATCATAATACTGTTGACAATTTTTGATAACGAGGAGATGTCGACATCTCTTATCACTTCCGAAAACAGTACACCTCCAATTGAGGTCTACACTGTCCCTGTCCCACTGTGCATGTGGGTGGTATTGGGGCTGTGAAACATTCAGACTGGAGTTGGATGGTGGTATCATCATCTGAATGACTATGTAGAAAAAAAATCTGATTAATTAAAAAAAATCAGAATTGAGCCGCAAGACCTGGAGTGTGAACATAGCCGAAATGTCTTTGTATGAACAGTTAGGGATAAAGAAACATTATTATTGCAAAATCAGATGAAGATGTCTGAGCTGATTAAATTAAATATAAAAAAATATATAAATGCCACTAAGTTAAATTTTTTGAATTGGCATTATGAACTATTATTAATTAAACATAAATCTACATGGAGAAGAAAAACTTGCTAAAATAGTAATTTATGCTAACTTGGGATTTTAAATGAATCAGTTTTGAAATAATTGAATTCTTAAAAACGTTAGACTTGTGGTAACATATTTGTGTATTTAGAGTGTAAATATCTTAATAGTGTTAATAGTCTCTTTACATTGAGATTTTTAACACTTTTACATCAGTAAGAATTCTGTTTATAGCACTAACATGAATGTTGTTTATTATTATTATTATCATTTTTTTAGGTATTATTTATAAAGTTTTAAATCCTATTTCTTAAAATACCAGACTGAATAAGTTCATCCTGATTTTGGTTTGTAATCTCTTTGTAGGATGCTGCTGCTTTACACACTGTTATGTTTTATATGTGTGCAAACCATTTAACGGTCTGACCAAATGATATATTTCTTCAGACAGCAACATCAATCACTCTCTTTGAATCTTCAAGGGCCATAGTCTCATCCCCTCTGCTGTGCACTGTTCATCATTCTGTGCAGTAGAGCAGTTCATTAACTTTAGATAAAACAAGCACAGGAAGAGTGTTTTTTTTTTTTTTTTTTTTTTTTTTTTTTTTTGTCCCTTAGCTTTATCTTTAAGTACAGCCACAGTCAATTAGGTACAAAAATGAAATATTGTTCTTTGATGCAGTGGGCCTGTGTTTGATCTGCTATGAATGAGCTCTGCAGAGGAGGAAAATGCAGTTGTAATTGTTCTGATTTAATGAGAGCTGCCACTGAAAAGGGAAGGATTCACGATTTAATTAGCAGGCAATGGATAAAAATCCAGTTGGTCACAACTGGAAGTTTGCTATGAGCCATGATGTGATTATATTAAACATGTAGACACTAATGTATATATAAAAAAACATGCAGTGACATTCAATCACCTTAAAAACTGTGTGTGGGTGTGTGAGTGTTCTTTTTAATTATGCTTGTAATAGGGGTGTATGGAATAAATAATCAATACCAACTGGGTTTTTACCTACATCTAATTACTGGTGCAGATGAAATATTTTTAAAACTAAACTATAAAGTGTTATTTATATTTTTATGTTTTGTGGCTGTAAAGGTATATAGTTTTTTTTTCCAAGTAATCTTTTACAGCTTGTCAGAGTGATTTTCTTTAGTTAGTAGTCAGGCATTTGTGGAACTCATTAAGATTTTTAGATTATAATATAATCTAAATGATAATTGCAATGACAGCAGTTCCTTTCTATTGTTGACATCAGGTAAAATAGCTGCCAAAGCTAAAGCTGGCCAGGGAATAGAAAGCGCTGAAGGGCAATTTAAAAAGTTTGCACTTTTTAATGGACTTCCAGTGTCGAGGGGGAAACATCTTGCTGTTGAAATATTTTGCTGCCAAAGTGGTGATTGGCAAAGAAGTGGATGTGTCATGAACCGAGGACAGATGGACCCAGTATTCAAGGAGAGACAGTCAGTAGGAAAGTTCAAAAAGTTTATTAAATAAAACAAAAACTAAAGTGGAGCTGTGGCTTGCGGACACAGCAGGATGGGGAGCGGTGCACCGCCCAATCACAGACGCTCTGCAGGAGCAACACAGGTAAGTGACCATGATCATCTGACAGAAGATGATTATTAGAGTTGGCCACTTACCTGGTTTAACAGTCCAGTCCAATAATGTCCCCAAGTGCTGCAGTCCCAGAGGACATGCTGGAAGCCGATCCTGGTCAGGGATCCAGAACAGACAGGAACAGGATCCAGATCAGGCTTGAACAGACAGGTGGCAGGATCCAGGCTTCCAGGCATCCACAAGCTCCCAGGCTGGTTCTGAGTCTGACTGGAACCAGAAGCATGACCAGGTGGTCAAGCACAGGAGCAGACAGGATCAAGTGCAGATGAGCAGGCTCAGTGGAAGAGGGTAGCCGAGACAGGACGTGGAAGCAGAACTTGATGCAGGACTTTAAACTGGTCTCCTCCCTGGAGCCAGGCTTACTGAGATAAAAGCTGAACCTCCCCACATATAGAGCCAAAACCCATGCAGAGGACTCCGCGGGGGAGGAACAGTGGACGATCAGGAGACGAGACAAACACAAAAACCCTCTTCCCACTGGCTGCCACGATCCAGGACACGAACCTAGGAATAAAACAGACAGGCTAACAGAAAGACAAATAATGATCTGGCCTTGAATGCTCAGGCTGAACTGAATATAACCAAGAGGAAACAGGTGAGAGGAATAAATTACAATTGAGGCAGGGAGGGAAAACAACAGGTGAAAGGAATGACTAATTAAGAGAGAGCAAACAGGCAAGATCATGACATGATCACCAAACAAATAAGAAGGACAATCTTTGTTAAATTTAAATCAGCAAAGCAGGTTGATTGTGGAGATTTGGAACCATTGAAAAACAACTAAAAAAAGAATATATTACAAATTACTATAAATGCAAATCAAAGCTGTAACAACATCTATACCAGAAATGTGGAAGAATGCTTAAAAGTTGGACTCAAGCAGGAAAACACCAAATTTAAATAAACTTCACAGATTAAAGATTCTTCCACGAAGATGGATCAGCTATCAACCTACTGTACAGTCATGACATAAGATGATTATAAAAAGCATATTGAAGGGTGCAACTTGCTATGGATAACTGAATCATATATCAGACGGGAACCAAATATTTTGCTTTTATAATCTTGACTGTATATGGATTAAAGATATTTAGTCTCTCTTCTGGTGTCATCCAAGGACAAAAACTGCTCTTCATCTCTGGCCTCTCCTTAGCTCTGCATTGGTAGCACCACCGGCTTTCCCCTCACCTGCTGCAGTGCTACCTGATGTATCCCTTCCAACTTTTAACTGCTTAAGGCAATGTTTGCGCAAAAAGTACATTATGCACCCTTGTTACCTGCTGTTGCACTCTACATTTCATATGCAGATGCAGCAACAGTTCTCATGCAGGCAGACAGTATCTACAAATGTTGAAAACCATAACCAACACAATGCCCCTGCAGTACATCACAGTGACATCAGTGCAGTTTTCTCGACACAACTAGCACCAGCACGTTACAGTGCAAGCACCTTTAAGGCCTGCTTGAGGAATGCCACTATCCTGGTCCACCGCAGAGCTGTTTCCATCAGTCGCCCTCAGTTTTGGTGTATAAGTCTGTGTGCATTTGTGGGTGTGACTGGATAAATGTGGCTCTAGATTAATGCGCTTTGAGTGAACTGAAAAAAATTGTAATTAGTAATTAATGTCTCTCTGCTCTTGGTCTTTCACAGCTGTTCCAAATCTATCTATTTAAGCTCTTGTGCTTTAAATGTTACTGTTTAATCCTCTTCCATATTAAGCTCACAGGCTTTTGTATCTCTCCTTTTCTCTGTATGTCTGCTTCTATACATTTGAAGCCGGCTTCAACAGATGGTCTGTCACACTAAGCCTGGAACTGCAGGAGGTTTCTTCCTGTTAAACTGGAGTTTTCCTCTCCACTGTCGCTACATGCTTTCTTGGTGTGAGCGAATGCAGAGAGTCAATGAGTCGTTGCAATCAGCTGGTTTTCTTTAGATAGAAAACTTTGAACCAATCTGAACTTATGATCTAGTAAAATTGTCTCTGCAAAATTCCTTGAGATGACATGTTGTGAATTGGTGCTATAGAAATTAACCAATTGAATTCAGTTTTAATTGGTGCTCATGGTTGCTCAGTTTTCTTCTTTTACATTAAATCCTCTTCAATGTCTTTTCCCGTTTGTTTTATAGTTGTAGGTGGCTGTGTTTTGCTTTTTTTCACAATTCTTTTTCATTATTAAGTCTGCCTTCGTTTGGCACTGTTCCGATATAAAACATGATAACCATGAGTTCAAAGGTTTTCATACAAATCTTGTTTTGTTTTAAAGGTCCAACATGGGTATTACTGTCATGGCAATGATGAAAATATGTAAACTTCTGGAAAATGTAAGCTAGAACAAACCTGCATTGGAATATTGTGTTATATTTATAGACCATAAGTGTACCTTTTATTGTACTGCCTTTGATAAGAGCACTCTACTACATTGTTATCAACAGAGCTGTTCTGGTAGCTCCTCTCCAGCACTTACATGGATTTGTCTGCAGCCTGTGACCATAAAATTGCAGGATGTTATTTACTTTGAACATATCCAGAAGTCAATAAAAGGCATATCAGTTACTGTTTGTAAAAGTGTGTTTGTGCAGGGCTTTTCCAGTGTGCCAGTCATATTTGTTTCACCATTGACAACATTATATTTCTGTCTCTAATGTCCCATGAAACATAAGGTTATTTTTACATAACACAATATGTTAACCTATTTTTGTTAAGTGGTTTTGAGAACATCCCTGTAACAGCTTTTAAAAAAAGGTTAACTAGGCATATAAATTGTATTTGTCTGCCTTTAGCAGTGTGTCTGTCTGATGTTATCTCTTCAATCTGCATCACACATTGGCAAATTTTGTCAACATTTCTACTTAACATGGATCAGCAGCTGTGATTGCAATCTGTTGTCATGAAGAATCCTCCCTAATACGGTGGTAAATCACAATGGGGGAGGTATTAATATGATGCAACAGTTAAATAGGGACTCTGATATGAGCTTATGTCACTGCAGAAAAATGGGTGAAAACACTCAGATCATCTCTTATGAAATGACATTATTTTTCTATTTATATAACTATGTGTAAACTGGACTCAGATTTGATCAGAGATTAATTTATGGAGAATCACCCAGGTGGAAACAGAGCTGAAATGGTTTTCGCATTAGCATTTTTTTCCACCAGTTAGAACATTTCAGTGAATGGATAAAAGGACATTTTGTCCATTCACAAAGTTGTTGTTTTTAAAGCAGATGAGGCCAATACAGAAAAATAAGAATCAAAGCACACAAATAATTTAGAAAAAGTATCACTTTATTGTTACTATAGATGACAGACAAGCAGAAAATAGATCATTATTGTGAAGAGGATGGAAAGTGATACATGCTGTAAGTCTGAAGCTTAAATGTGAAAAGCAAATGCTGCAAGACACATTTTACTGAAAGTACATCTTCATATTGGGCTATGTTTCTACCAGCTTTACACTTCTCAAGACTAAAATTGTATCTTACTCCTTCAACAAAATAACTAATGCGTAATGTGTAAAACTATTTTCAAGTTGTTCCTCATATCGTTGATTTGATGTCAGTCTGTACTTTGACTGGACTGGTCTCACACATGAAATTTACTTTGATCCATAACCTTAAACTTTGGTACAACTATTACTGGTGGTCCCTTGCACACCTTTAGTGGTACTTAGATGAAATATTACTATCATTAATTTCTCAGGTAATGACATCCAAAAACAAAACATATTACAATTTCAACAAATGTTTGATATGTTGGTTGAAATACTTGGTTTTCAAGGTATCTGTTATTTACAGTCAAATCTAAAGACAATGTTATACATTTTTTTATATCACACACTACATATTAACAGAAGGAGATTAACATTGCTTTTGTTAGAGAGTTAAATTGATATGCATTGTCACAAGTACAGATATAATATTTTTGTTTTTTTAATTACAACTGAGGTATCTCAACCTTTAACACTGAGGCAGCCATGTTGGGTTTTAAAGAAGGTGAAAAAAGCATGAACTTGGAAATTTGAACTTCTGAGTAAAAAAAAAAAGAAAACATTATTACAGACAATTAAAAAAAATACATGCCACATTTTGTTTTTAATAAATAAAAAAAAATGTAAACTATTCTTTTTCTTATTTCCTCATTTTACAATTACTTCTCTAAGATAGCCCGGTGCCGGATCCACTAAAAACCTATACAAACATAATACCACACAAAACTGAACTATCAACCAGGTCCACACTGACTTTCCGCTCTACAATGAGTAGAACAGTAAGTCTTACATTTTGTCCAGTTTTCCTTTGTGAATATGCAGACCATGTGCTGATCATCAAAACATGCATAATACAGAGAGAAGGTTATGAAAATGTAATCTTCTACAAAAGTAAACACAGACAGCCACTAGAGATCATGGGAATATAATAGGGTCTGTAAAGGCAGAGACAAGGGCGTTGTCCTCAGTTGATCATTTTAGTGCACAAAAGTTATGTATTTAAAAAAAAAGAATAGAAACTTTTTTTTTTCGAGATTTTGTCATTTATAATTTTAAAATCTTGTTTAAATGTTTTACTCTTGTTTTGTAGAACTTTGGGATACTCATTTGTAAAGTGGAATGTATGAATTGAAAGTATTATTGTTATCATTGTCTTTTCCATCTCTGCTCTTCCTGATTATCCTTGATGGCAGCCAGTAGCACACAAAATCCATATTTGAATGAGGCCGTCTGCACCATTCTGCACCATTTGTATGAAAACCCGTTGACTGATTCAGACAACTCAATAAATAATATAATATATATATATTCTTCATTTTCATTAAAATAGAACTAGTGATTGCTTCTGAAAGGTATCATTATTTGAATAGCTTAAAAATGTAAAGCTTGGGGTGTTGCTATGGTGTGGAGGTAGAGTGCATGACCCAAACACCTGCTGTTGCAGGTTTCGAGTCCTGGTCCTCCTTACCTTTGCCAGATGCCTCTCCCCTCTCTTGTAACCCAGTTTCATATCTACATACTTGAAAAAATAACAAAATAAAGGACACTTATGTCTAAAATATTCTTTAAAAAAAGTTAATTTTGTGAAACATCTGTAATGGCTTCATTGTAGTTTTCAGAACTTTTTAAAATCTGAGTACTGTAGCAAGACACAACTAATCTTGTTTCTTATTTTTCAGTGCAAACCTGTTATGCATACCTATTAGACAATAAATATTTTTTATAATACAAAATGTTATTAAGATTATGTCAAAGTAGTACACTATATCTAATTCAACTCTTCTGGAATCTGACCTGGTATCCTGAAACCAGTCTGCTGAGCGTGGTCTAGGGTGGTTCTGGGACTAGGTATTGCAAAACTTGCACGTGTCTCTATGGTGCAACTAGTCCTATGAAGGAAGTGAAAGAAGTTTTCCTGGCCTGAGCCCTCATGGCTGGAACAAGTCAAGTCTGTTGGGTATACTGAGTAGCAGCGCCTCAGTTTATACAGCTCCTCGCGGATCTGCCTGTTTAGGAGTCCGTAAAAGAAAGGGTTCATAGCAAAAGAGGAATATGCGAGCCAGGTGACCACTTCCTCCAAGTCATTAGGGGTGTGAGGATTTGAATCTAGTATCAGATGGAGGTGGAAGGCAAAGTAAGGAAGCCAGCAGATTAGAAACTGACCAACAATAATCACAAGGGTGAGAGCAGCTTTGCTTCCAATAAAAGGTCGCCCACGTGTAATCCTGCGAGAGACGTGGTGAGTTGTAATGATTGTTGTCTGGCTGTTTATGGAGTCCGAGCGATGCTTGACCTGAGTGTTCGTCCATGAGGGCAGGGGTCCATTCTGCTGCGCTGCCACACGGGCAACCTTGTATACGTTACAGTAGACAGCAAAAATGACCACAGCTGGCAGACAAAAACAAATGACGCTGAAGAGGGCAGAGAAAATACGCCTGTGATCCCTGTGGCTCCAGTGGAGTGAACAGTGTGCAGCACTTATGGACCTCAGGCCATAAGATGGCCATCCAAAAATTGTGGAAAAGCCAAGAATGGCAGACGCCACCCACACCAATATCACAACAGTTGAGGTCAGCTTCAGAGTCATTTTGACCTCATAGTGCATGGGATGAACAATATAGTAATACCGTTCCACACTGATGGCTGTAATTGTGAAGATAGAGGCAGCTATAAGGATTACATTGAGGAAGACATAGATCTGGCACTCCAGTACAGTGAACACAACACCAGCAAAGTATGGCGAGCTGGACACGATGCCAAGAGGCATTAGCAGGATGGCACACAGCAGGTCCACTGCACAGAGGTGACACACAAAGGCAAACTTCCTGAGATGAGGGGCTTTGATGACAACCACCATCACAGCTGTGTTGGCCAGGAGTGCAAGAACATTCAGGGTCACCATGAAGAGCATCCCTGTCATGTCTTTGAATCGTGTCTGCAGGTTGGGAAGTGTGTCCTGCTGTCTGCTGGGAGCAGAGGGCATAGATGCCCAGGCTGGGGTGCTGTCATTATACTCAGAGGCTGAAACGGTGCCTAACTCCTCCATAATTCATAATAAAGGTTTCAAAGAAGAAGCCTGCTGTACGATGTTTTCCATCACTTTGTCAGTCAAAGGATCTCTCCGAATCCAAATGAAAATCTTGTCACCTCTGTAAAAAGAAAAAAGACCCATTTTGAACATTTTCATCATACTCCACATAAAGATTAAAGTAAAAAACTAATTTTCCAGACAATAAGAACGAACAGTAAATGTAACATTTGCATACTTACGTTTTTCATGTTTAAAATATGATCCTTTGCTTGCTCATTTATGTAAAATTTACTCTGATTTTTTTATCCCACAGAACCCATATTCCAACTTTTCCATTTGATTTGCGTAAATATTACTCTATCAGGTCATGCCACAGCTTTTCAATCAGATTTTGGCCATCCAAATTTAACTTTTCAGGTATGCTTTAGATTTTTCTGTTGAGAACTCTACTTTTGATTTGCCACTGCAAATTTTTATCCCAAAGATGATCATCAAAATGTTATAAAGTAAATGGAAGAATGGTCATCACATTCTTTTCTTTTTTATCTTATTCCTATTAAATCAAGAACACGGATCTTAAGTGATGCAATAGAATTGCTGTGATCTAGAAATGATCCTTTATTCTATAGTGACCATCTGGATGAATCTTCAATACACTGTTGGAGTGATGTTTTTAGGCCAGCCACCACTGGGAAAGTTAATCACCGATTCTTTCCTCATTTGTGAATAATGGTGATTACCTTTGTTAACTAGGGTTTTAAAGACCTGGGAATGGCTTCATTAACCTTTCCAGACTGAAAGATGTGAGAAGATTTGTGTCTCATCTGTCACTGGTTTTCATGTCGTCATCCAGGTTCCTTTTAAGAGATTTCTTGATTCTATACATCAGGCTGTAATAAGGCCAGAGTGTTTCTACTGAAACCAACCAAATAATGTGGTTAATAACAGTTAATAACAGCTTTTTAAAGCTCATTATTAAAACCCTAAACTATTAACCACTATTTGTATTAACTAAGTCTATTTTACTTTGATTTTAAAGTACTTTGATTATTTTACAACATTTAAATGGGATGTTTTGTACTCCAAAAATAATAAATCTACATGTTCACAACAAACATTTCAAATATATCGACTTCGTTCCTTGCAACAGAGCCCCCTTTTTCTATTAATTTGTTTTGTAATTGTTAAGACAATACAATGTTTTGCCATGAAAATTAACATTGTGGGCATGTGAAATTAAAATTTCAAAGGAGAAACTGATTTTTTTACCTATACCAAACAGTTAATTGCAGAAATAATTTCTACTTCCCCAGTTTCAAGTTTAAATTGCCTTTCCTTAATTTCCAAAGACTAGATGATGGACGCTGATCATATTGATGGATATGATCTTGTAACAATTAACAGTAAAACACTATATCAAACAAATATACAAGCTAGAACAAAAGCATTTTTTTAAAGCTGTCAGTATACCAGTTTCCAAACAAGATTCATATAAAAAAAAGCACATGAAAAGTATAGAAAAAAAACACTATGTTTATAATAGGCAAAAGAAATATGAATATTAACATAAAAAAATAGGAGGTGTTATGTGTTACTAAAGCTGATGGAAAGCAGGATCTCTGGAAATGTTCACTTGCATAGCAGCGATTAGTGTCTGATCAGTGTCACCCTTCATCATAACATCAAAGAGTGTCCTCTCTTCACACAAATCACAACATAACTTACAAAACACTTATGCCTGGGACTAGTTATGAAGCAGAGGCTCGATCTACTATTAACTCATTCAGATGCATTTCATTTTTAAGTATATGTGGCTCTCTGAACATGTATGAACTAATTGTTCGAAAATCAGATTTAGAATTCATATTTGAGAGAATGTTTCCTAAATGCGGATGCTTTCTGCTGCTATAATCTTCTCTGATGGGGAGTGACTGGTGTGCCAGTTTTATAGAGAGGTTTATCCACAGGAAAGGGACTTACAAATGTACATCCTCATATTATGTAAGGTTGTTCTCATTTCAGTCATGTTCTAGTTGCAGATTGGATACGCTGATGGCTTTAGGTCTGTTTGACCTTTTTAAATAGAAAGAGATTTATCTATTGAAATTCTATTTACATATTTCTGTTGATATCTAAGAAATATACAGTTCATAAAATTTTGAGTTTGCTTGTTCAGAAAAGGTTAATGCCTCCCAATATGCTTGAATAGTGTCCAACAGGACTATTTTTAGTTAAATACATTCAGCATAATAAAACTCTATCAACGCATAAGTTAAAGAAAAGGAAAATAAAACCACAACCAAGAAAAAAAGCTATTAATATAGAAAGTTTCTGAGAATTATAACTTTTTAAATAAGTTGCAACCATTAAAAATGTTAGCTTGCAATATAACTTGCTGTTAAAAACGTAGGGCACATCATTACTTTGAGCAAATTTTTTAACTATAGATATGAAGTAAGGAACTCCAGATTAATCCAAGGAGGGGAAAAAAATAATGGAAACTGAATGAAATAATTAATTAATGTTCTGTCATTAAAGGTTATGTAGACATTTTTAGATGTATCCACTTTTTCTAAAACGTTTTGCAGAACTACATGGTTGAATTGAATTCAGAAGATGATTACAATAAAATGTTGAATTATTATATTTTATTTGATCTTATTCAACATAAAATTTGCTTGATAAGAAATTCTCTATTTTTTCTTTATCATTTACATATTTTCATTTGTTCATTATTTCTAAGGAGTTAGGACAATTTTTATTTTGACACCTGAAAACCATGCAGGTCTGATGATAAACTGAAGTCCTTTTTTCAAAGCCTGTATATTGATTTTTATAAAATGTTTATAAAAAAAAATGTTTGCTTATTCATATAAAATTGTAACAAAGCTTACGTTTAAGAGTAGCCCTTGGTCCTTGGAGATTTTCTTAAAAAGCTGAACCCTTCCTACAATCTCGGTTCTCTCCTGAACTCCCTTCAGTAGTCCAAAAGTCGTCCGCTGGGTTGAAATATTTCATAAAAAGAATACTCCTTTTTTTTTTTCAAAGGAACATATGACCTGAAGAAGGGCTGATTGCACGAGAGTGAGAGGAATGATCTGTGAGATCTGACTCAGGCAACTCAGATAGCTACAGGGACAGAAGAGGGAGGAGCCATAAACCGTTAATCACCTCAAATAAAAAAGATGTTAATAGCAACCCTCACATTCTGCTGACATAAACCATAGAATAACTAAATAACTAAAGAATAAGTGAGCAGTTGTTTTATTTTTTGCACCTTACTGAGGTAATGATACAGTTGAAACTGCAATGTGAAAAGACAATTTAATTCTCTTGCTCTCAGATTAAATCAGACTAAACATTTCTTGTTTCAGATCAGTTAGGATTGACAGAATTATTTCAATTTGATAACATGCAAAATGTTTAACTGAACTTTTAAAAGCCCAGATGATGATGTTAGACTGTTGGCTTTACAGGTTAATCCAAGACATTTCAATCAAGTTGAGGCACACCTGTGGACAAAATCAAAGACAGCACTCCAAACAAACACACTGCTTTCTCATTTGAAACATATTGAAAAAAAACCTTAACAAATAAGCCACGATATAAAAGTCTTGTCAAGTCTCCTCAAGCCTTGCTCATGTTTAGGTGTAATTTCCAAATGCTTAAGGTTCAGCATTCATCCATTAAAACAATGATGTCCAAGTATAAACAGCAATAAAATTTTTAATGTACCTTTCTGGGAAAAAAAAAATACCTTGCAGGTTGAATTCTCTTATCTTGTGGAGTCAATTACCATTAACATGGCTTAAAGGGCCACTAGGAGGGGAGGAAGACATTGTTTCTAAAGATGCATTACAAAAAAAAAAGAGATCAGCTTGCACATGGAATTAGGGACAAAAACCTTTAGAAAGAGATATTTTCTGTAATTTCATTAAACTAAAACAAGGATATTTGGCTGTAATATCTAGTTTTGCTTTTGAATAACAAAAGTGAAACTGTCCAAGCTTAGAGCAATCAATCTAATCAGTGAAATCTAGGGTTGGGAAGTTCATGCTTTGTGGACATTTTCCTGATCAAATTCATTTGAATTGAGAAAGCTTCCTGGAGAGGTGGCGAAACGTCTTCAAATCTTGAAAACCAAGTCCAGTGGATATTTTTTGAATTTTTACGGAATGATCAAATTCATTATTGGAATATTGAGTTAATAAGTCAAGAGCTTGGTCATTAAGTTATGGCTTAAGCCCAAATGGATCTAACAAATAGCCAATAACTCCAAGTGGCTTCAGGACAAGAAATTAAATGGTTTGAAGTGAACATATTCCAAATCTGTCAAACACAAAGGAAATGTATTCAAATATCTACGATTTTGGCATTTGGTAGATATATTTTATTTCAGAATCCTAAATGACAAAAAAAAACAGGAAAGGTTAATTTTATATCATACAGTAAAAAAAAAAAAGAAAACTGTTACACGTGTACTTTGACACAGTGGACATAAATCTCATGTTTCAAATTTACTTCCAGGGAAGTTTTAACAAGGCTCAGTGCTGACATCTGTTGACTGACAGCAGGAAAAATGCACGACAAAGAGGACGTTCTAAACTTTATTATACTGATATACTTATAGAAAGTTACAGTACATAGACGAAATAAAACATGAGAGCTGATTATTTTAAGAAAAGGGTGTTTATAACTGAAATCAAAGTCTGAAGTTGAATGAAAAAGTCAAAAATGCAACATCAGCTTTTAAAAAGATCACACATAGCACTGGTGTGTGCACATACAAGGTACACTGGGTTGAGAGATTGAATATTATTGTTTCTACGCTACCACACATATAAAATCACCTCATCATAGACCATTATGCTTAGTAACGCTAGGTTATACACACATAAAACTTTATAGTGTTATCAACTCCTCAGACTCAATAGGCAGCAAAGAGCTGTCAGAGTAAAAAGAAGAAAAAAATACAGGAGCCTAAAAACGTATGACAAACACTGAAAGTTTCACTTGGTTTAAAAAAGGCAACACTTTGAGATCAGAGAGTAATACCATGCCAGATGGGCGCCGCTAAAACTCAGAGTCATTCGCCATTGCATCATTTCCAGACAGAAGTGAAGCATCTTGGCAGAAGGTTTGATCAACAGCTACCCTGTTTTCAGCTTTAGCTAGCCCAAGCCTCTTCTTCAGAAGCTTGTCCTCGTTGTTCAGCTTTGTGCGGATAGCGTATTTAATCTGGGTGCTGTCGACGCCAAACTTCTCAGCAACGTGATCTAAAAAAGGGACAGGAGGAAACACATTGCAAAGTAATGCTGCAATGCTGCAAGAGTGAAGTTTTCATTTTTGTTATTTATCCTACCCATGAGGCTTTTTAAAATCTCAGGTGGGAGAGGAGGCTTGTGGCTTTCCTCTCCTGTAAAGTTGTTCTTCCGGCCCTGCAGACAATGTGTGGCCAAAGTGTCTCTGTCGAAGAGTATCATCAGCAGAGCTCCAACATACTTCTTAAAGTCAGACATGTCCGCGACACGCTCATAGAGATCTTTGGGCACTCGAATGTTCTCAGCAAGATACACAAAGTTAAGGTCATCCTGAAACAAAAAAGAGAATTTAATTACACTGATCAATAATTCATACACTGCAAATAATGTAAATCTAAATAAGCCCTTTTTTTCTTAAAATAAGTGGATTTGTTCGTGAATTGAGGACGTAAGTGAGACACTTTGCCAATGGAACAAGACAATTTGCATTTAAAATAAGAATAACCAACTGCATTGTCTTATTTCAAGTGCATATTATCTAACTGTCTTCATCTAAGAGTAAAAATACTAATTCCATTTGCAAATCATCTTATCTATCTACTCAAATTACAGTTAAATACACCTAATTTAATACATTTTTACTTCTTTCTAGATCGATTTTGCAGAGTACATAAGCTTTATCACATTGGTGAAACGAAGCATACAAATATCCTAATATAGGTTTGGTTTGATTTATCATTTAACAGTTGTGTTGGTAAAAAGACACTGACCTCTGGGATATTATGAACTCCTCCAACATGAACTTGGGACTCCCCCAGGAAGGTCACAGGTTCGTTGTGGTTTTGTGGCTCAACTACTGCCTCACCTCCATGGAGAACGTGATCCAGAGTTACTCGAAGTTCATTTGCTGTGTGCCTCATCTGCATCATGAGTGTGTTCATCTCTGCAAACAGACAATTACACTTGTAAAACACATTTTATATGGGAAGTATGCACTCTATACAAAAATATACAGCTGCAAGAAAGGTTTGGTGGATAAGCTGGAGTTTTCAGAGCATTTTCATGTTAAACCAAATAAAGCAGTGATGCTCTTCGTTTATTGTTCCCTATATTTGAAGTATATGTTCCTGCCCTGGGAAAGCTTGGTAACCTCCTTTTTATAATGCTTTCTCCTCTGTGCTTTATAGCTTCATGCTGATTATGCAACAGGCCCATGTTCTAAATATGCTTTTAATCTACTGATTATTTTGGAAAGGAAACCAAGAGATTATTATCAAACTCTAGCTGTTATTTTGTGTTTTCCTGAATTCTATAAATTATTGCCAGTGTTATGAACATAGCCTACTGTTTTTCTCAAATATGTTATTCTTTATTGCTTTTATACAAAGAAGATACAATTGCACCCGAAAATCTCTGAAGTTATGTTCTTCGTTTAGGCTGCACAGTGGTGAAAATGCAGCACTATTGTCTTGTAACAAGAGGTTCAGTTCTTACCCTAAGGTCTTTCTGTATGTGTATGTTCTCCCTGTGTATTGGTGGGTTCTCTGAGGGTACTCCTGCTTCCTCCCACAGTCCAAAAACATGAAAGCTAGGTTGATTGGTGGTTTCTCTAAATTGCTCTTAGGTGCTAGTGTGTGTTTGCATTTTTGTATGTCTCTGCCCTGTGATAGAATGGTGACCTTTCCAAGGTGTACCACATATTTTGCTAATAGAGTGGAGGAGATAGCTAAACCAGCTAAACTACGATATGTAAGGTGACTTCAACAGTAATCTGCCTTAAGGCAAATAAGAGCCTGACGTGCTAACGGCAGGAAGTGTTTGCAGATTCCACCCACCTTTCAGTTCCCTCAGCTCTCTCTCAGCCAAAATCCTGCATCTGCGCTCATATTTTAGCTGTGCCTGAAGCTGTTCTATTTTCATAAGGAGGCTGATGGTGTCTGTTCTGATGCCTTGGCTTGCAAGATGTTCCTCATCACAGTCAAACGTTTCAGGCTGCCAATGAGAAAAAAACAGAATAAATAAATTCAAAGAGCTTAAGAAAAATAACTCTGCGTCTGGGTACATGTGTCCAATATTCAACAAAATCAAGAGTTCCCATCATACTGAACTTACTGCTTAAAGTTTATTTTTTAGATTTAACATAAATTCCTCAAGAAAAAGGTGTATTTTTAAGCTGTATAGATTAAGTGTGTCACTTTTTATTTCCTAAACAATACTGATTTTTGCAGCTCTAACTATGAACCAATACTAATATCGAACCAATACCAGATCAGCCCAAATCATAGATACTTTTATTACATATTTTGTAGTGTGGACTTTTGGAAAAACTTGATCTACTGATATTATTCCCTTTATTGTTAAACTTTAAACAAAGTGGAAGTTTTTCTTTGTGCTTGCTTATATTAAAGATATTTGTTGCAGGCCAATATATTCCAATATTCGTCTTTAGGGTGACTTTCCAGCACTGGATCCGTACATCCCTAATGGAGATTAGAGTAAAGCAGTGCTGCTGCTCTCTAATCTGATGCCGCTCACTGCAAGACTCCTGCAGTTTAGCTTTACTTTGAAGCCAGAACAGTTTAGCTGCTTACTTAAATTTGCACGCAGTAAAGCTAAAAAAAAAATGTAAAAACCTTTAATCTTTTAAAGCAACAGTTTTTATCGAGTGCTGAAAAAAACTTTTGCTTTTTAGTAGATCATGGAAAGTGTTTTTTTCATGATTGTTTTCATCTGATCTTTTCAAGATGCCAAAACAGAAGGGGAAGTTACAGCACCAAAGCAAGGTTCAAACTGCCCGTTTCATCTTGACTGCCGTACCGTACCATATTATTTGCCAAAAGACGGAACTCTGGAGATGTGCCGAGACAATAATAACGCTGTCTCTCCTCTACCAGTTCCTCCACATTTTCATTCAAATGACCAAAATAATGCTCCTACTGTGTATTTGGATGAAAAGAAAAACAAAATTAGCTGTTAGGGAAAAAACAAAAAAAAAACTGGTCAAAGCATAGACATGAAAGGAGTGCTATCTATCACCCTCATTTAACAAATTCTTTTTTTTAAACTACAGTTTGCAAGCTATTATTAGCATATGGTTTAAAATCAAATTAATATTTTGCCAATTTTAACCCTGATTTGATCCATTTGTTGCGTTTTAATCCATTTCTTCTTTTAAATAAGTTAAATTTAGTAGGTTTATTCTGAACTATAAAACACATAATATATTATCACAAGAAAAAAAAAACTGTTAAATAAGGTCGTTATTTCCAGTGTGCACAATACATATTAATAACAATATACATTTAGAGTCTCACAATGAAACGAGACAAACAAGCTCAAAATGGAGTGAGACAAATAACTTTTTTACTCCTACTCTCTGTTCACATAAATTATGTGTATTTGCTAAAAATACATTTTATTTTATTTTTATTTTTTTGCACAGATGCATGAATACATACATCAACACACATACATAATTGCATTTCTAATAATCAAATTATTTTTTTTTACACTATCATATATGTTTATTTTAGGGTAGATTTTTTGCATATTCTACAGATAAGAAGTAAAAGTGTAAATATAAAAATAAATATATTCAATGTGAGATATTAGAGTAACAGTCTACCTCTAGGAACATCTTCCAAGACTGTTGGAGAACCAGGTCAGGGTACTACCTCGTGGACAGGATGATAAGAATGTGCAAAAATAAACAAAAACCATTTGTGTTTTAATGGTTCAATTCAGCTGGGATTTGCTCACATCATTGGTGCGAAGAGGTGAGTGGCTAGACTCCTCTGCCATCCTGTATCTGTCCTCCACTGAGCCAGCACCGAACTCCTGAAGGTGTAAAGGACTGCCGATCTTTATCATCTTCACTTGCGGCTGTGTTGGACTAGATCCACAGCTTCTCTTTGGAGGCATTACTGAAGTAAATCTGGACACACAGATACACATTCCAAGTTAGGCTTCCCTGCACAGACATGGGATCAGGCAAACTTTGTTTTCAATCATATCACGATCTGTCTTTGCTTATATATACATTCCTGAATGCCACACAAGATGGAGAGTTTTTTTTTTTTTTTTTTTTTTTTTTTTTTTTTTGATCGGTTCCGCTGGCCCCTGTCTCCTCTTCAACCCCTCCCACTAACGCAGCTGGATGCACAACACAAAGTATCCATCAACGTGTTGTGAAATCATGATTTATTGTCAGACTCTCACCTGATCGTTCAGACAGCCTTCAGAAAGCGATTCTGAACACAGTCACTGAGGACAAAGGCAGCGGAGTACATGGAAATACTGCGTAGTAGAGGAAGTAGTAGTACTACTCCAGTATTACAGTATAAGGGTCCTGGTGTAGTCGCTTCAAATTTTGGATACTTTCATGGAAGATTTCCACGCACATATGCTTGAAATATCAAGTTTATATTTATGTTTAAAACTGCTTGGGAATTATGTCTTTGGGACTGACATATTTTAAAATCCGTATTTTTTCAAACATACCTGTGGAACATTGCAGTAGATACGTAGTTCCCGAGGGAAGAATTTCAAATCTGTACAACTTCCTGTTTCGCCTTCTTCCAACGATTTGACCAATGGAAATTCGCTATTATGAGAAAAGGCGGAACTTTTGAAAACTGACAAGGCTGCGAGCCAATCAATTTCCAAGGCTTCCTTCGAGCCGGGTGTGGGCTTCCACATTGGTTTTGATCTACACATGTGGCTTCAATGTTGCTGCTTAAAGACAGTGGAACAGCGATAAAGGTTATTTGAAAACATTTGTTTAAGTTGTAACAATGTCTTCGTCATTTTTTATAAAGTCGAAAGGGAATCCTAAAGCAACTAAAAAAGGAAAAGATACTTCAGCGGTTAAACGGAAGGTAAGTGGAGTGTGTGCTGGAGTTAGCAGTCCAGCTAAATCATGTTAGCAACTGTATATTCGTGTTATTTTTATTTTGTACCTTTTCTGTAGGCAGATGGAGACGCGAGCGGGAAGAATAAAATAAGAGCAAAGAAGTCCAGCAAATATAATGAAGAGATTTCCAGTGACTCGGAGGTGGAGAGGTTTGTGAGGATGTTACTTTTTGCGAATATTTACAAAAGTTTCACAAGATTTCACAAAAAAAAGAAAATAAGTATATGTTTAAATAATACCCAAAGCATATGTGTAAATTAGAAATTAAGTCACTCTGCTAAGCAGAAAGTCTTGGGTAAATATGTCCGTAAACATGCTCTGAAAACTGCAAAAGGTCGTAACACTAAATTTCAAAAACTTGTAAAAACAACAACACTGATATTTGCTTGGCACATTAATCACAGGATTTTGATAGGCATATTTTTTGATAGGTTATTTTTGAATAGGGAAATAATTGCTAAATTGCTTATAACAGACATCTTCAGAAAGAAAAAAAAACATATTTTTTAAGAGTTTTGCTTTGTATACAACAACAGAAATCAGTTGGTATTCTTTTTATTCTGAGCTTTAGAGCTTTGTTCTGAAATCAAACAGAATAACATTTCAAGTCATTTACAGTATGTGGACAGCAACTGCATAAACAAACTCATAACTCAAAGATTCTGATTAAAAACTATGAATGGAAAAAGTGCATATATGTATATTTTTTGCAGCCCTGCATTACCCAAGAAGAGGCAGGCCAAAGAGGAGATTGAGTTTGAGGAAACTCCTCAGGAGAAGAAGCTCAGATTAGCCAAACTATACCTTGACCAACTAAAAGAAGAAGGTAGGCTTGTGTACTTTATGTCAGTAACGTGTGGCCTTTCAGAGTTTAAAGTAAGTTGATTTGTTCTTAATAGAAGAAAGAAAAGCTGAAGATGAGTCGTTTGAGACGGATCACATAGCTGGACGACTTCAAGAAGAAGTGGTAAGAAGTATCATTTTGTGAAGATGTGAAGCAGATATAAGTCATTTTTTTGCAACATTAAAATTCCTTCAAATTGAAATGTTCTGGAGAAGTATGTGCTTTGATGTTAAAATAAGTGGACTCCATGGTGTCCTCTTAACTTATTTTTCAGCTCTTTTGGACTATTTGTTTGTGATTATTGACCTCCTGTCTGACTGATCTTGTCTCTTTTGATTTCAGCTTGAGCAGAAAGGAAAGCTCCAGCGTCTTATAGCCAAAGATGTAAGTGTGAAAATGTTCTTTCCCTGAATCCTGCTACTTACCTAGGATAATATACATTTTGAAAAAACATGTTTAATTATTTTACTTATTCTTCTTTTTTTAGCTCATGCCACCAGATGTCTCGGAGATCCGGGTGTTAAGAGGTCACAAATTACCGATTACTTGTCTGGCTGTCACTCCTGATGACAGATGCATCTTTTCAGCTGCTAAGGACTGCTCTATTATTAAATGTCAGTATTTGGTTGTTTTGACTATGTTGAAGTAAACGGGGCGGTAAATATGTTAATAAATACTACTCAACAATGTCTTCAGGGGACATTGAAAGTGGGAAGAAGCTCCATACAATACATGGTGGGAGAAAAGGTACAGAAGACCGCCATGTTGGACACACGGCTCACATCCTGTGTATGAGCCTTTCATCAGATGGGAAATATCTGGTAAGAAACTGTCTTTTTATAGACTGTCGGGCATCTTTTATGGTATATTTTGTCATATGAGGTGTAACATTTGAATTTATTGTCCACATTAGGCAACAGGAGACATGAACAAGCTGATAATGATTTGGGAGGCAGAAACATGTAAACATCTGTATAAATTTACAGGACACAAAGGGCCTGTTTCGGTACGTTCTTTGTTTTCCTGAGAACTTTGGAAAAACTTTTAGGATTACCAGATATGTTTCATGTGAAATATGTTTATCTTTGCTTTGTTCTCAGGGTCTTTCATTCAGGAAGGGAACTCATGATCTGTACAGCGCTTCTCATGACCGCTCAGTCAAGGTCTGGAACGTAGACGAGAACGCATACGTGGAAACTCTGTAAGTCGATCGTCAATAGACTTGGATTCCCTGTTAGTACTTTGGAATAGATTTAATTGTGTTTGTGAATGTTTGTAGCTTCGGCCATCAGGATGCAATCACAGGACTGGACAGTCTGAGCCGTGAACGCTGCGTCACAGCAGGTGGGCGGGACGGCACAGTGAGAGTGTGGAAGATAGCTGAAGAGTCTCAACTGGTCTTCCACGGACACGAGTGGGTTTCTTTAGTTCTCTGGTCTAAACATTTGTTTCTCTCTATTATTCAAACCAACAAAAATTTCAGCAGTCGCTGCTCTAGAGCATTGTTTCCCAACCTTTTTTGACTTCCGAACCCCTTTGGGCATTTTTTCTTACCATGAGTACCCCTCTCAGTCAAAAGTATTAAAGATTGTCCAAAAGTTTAACGTACAATAACTGATTATAGAATAAAAACTATTTTACTTAATATTTCAACTTTAGCATTTCATTCTTAGACATTTTATGCTTTCCATCTCAAATAAGAAAAACATAAATAGGTTGTCTGGCAGTTGGTAAGGAATCAAAATAAATACATTATTTGTATAACTGGTGTTCCTTTGAGTAAATCCCTTATACTCAGTTAAACTTGATCAATTAGGAACAAAATACAGAAAAAAAATTATAGTCAGAATGACTTGGTTTTACTTTGTTTTCATCAAGACACCAGAGCTTGCTTTGATGAGCTCCTCTGTTCTGTACATCCAGTCTGTTCCTCTGCTTGGTTTTGGTGTGTGTCAAAGCTGAAGGTGAACTCAAAGAAAAACTTGCTTTTGTTTAATTTTTCCACCTGGGTCCTCACAAAGCAACACAGATCCTGACCCTATTTATTTTACTACCTAAAAAATGACATATTTTCATTCAGACCACTAGGGGTAAGTGTAAACCCCAGTTGGGAATCACTGCTCCAGAGCGGAGGTCTTCAACAGGGGGTCCTCGGAGGTAATAATAATAATAAATCCAATTTGTACCGCACTTTTCATTAACAAAAATCTCAAAGTGCTACACAGTGCAAATAAAATCAAAGATAAAAATCAACAAGGTACAGCATAGGGGTCGTGAAAATTTTGGTTGATTTGACTTTTTTTATATATATATATTATTTTATATATATATATTCCCCCCGGCAATTTTTTTCCACTATTTGTCTTTAAATACACATAAAGATGTCTTTCAGTCATCAATGGTAAATGGCCTGTACTTATATAGGGCCTTTTTTCAAGTCAGGAGACTTGACCAAAGCTCTTTACACTACATTCAATCATTCACCCATTCACTCACACACTGATGGTGGCAAGCTACATTGTAGCCACAGCTGCCCTGGGGCTCACCTACAGAAGCGGGGCTGCCACTGGCACCACCAGGGCCTCTGACCACCATCAGTAGACAATGCAGGTGAAGTGTCTTGCCCAAGGACACAACGACAATGAAAGTCAGAGCCGGGGCTTGAACCGTCAACCCTTCGATTTCAGGGCAAACTCCTACATCCAACACCCACTGTCGCCCCATCAGTGCACTCATTCAGTGACACACAGGAGCTCTTTCAAGCTGGACACTGTTTCATTCACACCTGTCCCATCAACCAGGAATCAGAAATACTTTAATAATCCCAGGGAGAAATGACTTGCATTACATTACTTCATCTGTAATAGAGTGTCTATAGGACCAGTTTGATATAACACAATATATATAATTAGGAGGTCCTCGCTCCATCTCGCCATCAGTTTGGGGGGTCCTTGGCCTGGAAAACAATGAAGACCCCTACTCTAGAGTGTGAAGATTCTTACTTTTGCTCATACTTGCAATAGTTCTTTTTTAAAGTCCAGCTGGTTCCATTACAAACAGGTAAAAAGATTAAAACCACTACTACTAGTACTTTGACAGGAAAAGTGAGAGAATTTATTTTTGTTAGTGTGAGACTTACTATTCTTACTCTGATAGCAGAAGTCCTCAAAATAGAGGGAGGGTGAACATTTTGTACTTTCTAAAAGCAGAAATATTTAGTTAGCAGCAATGTTGCCAAACCAGCTGCATTGTTTTATGGTCAGAGTTCAGACTGAACTGGAAACAGCTTGGAGCTAAAAAAGGCATGAACCTTAGTTTACATTTGAAATGGAGGTTTGCACGAAACGCATGCTGTAAATCCTTTTGTAAAGCCATATTCTTTTGTGATTATGGTAAACTGTGGCAGGTCTGTTTGGAAAACATTTTATAAACCCTCAGGTTCCAACAGCAAAAATGAAAAGATAATCAGATCAAAAAAAGCAACACCTTTATTTATAAAAATTAAATAAAATAACAAGCCTTATTTTAAAAATTTCAGTTCAGTCATTTTGTACCAGAACGTAAAACATCAGCAAATTAAAATATGCTCACATCATTTAATCTATCACCAGAGTAAAGCGGTTGACAACATGCCAAAAAAAAAAAACGCAGTTTTGGAGATTTATGGAATATTTAATCAAACATAAGGATGCTGACTAAAGATAAAATAGATTAACCTTATCCTTGGCTTTTCCATATTTCTGTTACACGTTCTCTACAGTGGATTTTGGAGTTTTGTACCAGAACTTCTTTCTATGACATTACACTTTTTACTGAATATTAACGGTGTCTGCCTGTTAGATGTACATAAAACATTGCTTTTAATTTTATGTTGTGTAGTTTTTATTTTATTCCGCATCTCAAGTAACTTATTGAAATGATGTTATTGTCTCCATCTGTTTGTCCTTTAGAGGGTCAATTGACTGCGTTCAGCTCATAAATGAGGAGCACATGATAACAGGAGCAGATGATGGGTAAGAGATTTCATCCTCTCATTCATGCTCTCACCCAGCCATTGTTAGGTTTGTACCAGAATAATGTGTTCCTCTTTTATGATCTCTTTACCTTTTCTAAACAACCTCAGCTCAGTTTCTCTTTGGAGTGTCAACAAGAAGAAGCCCCTCAGCACGGTGAAGCAGGCTCACGGCTGCCATGGTGATGCAGGGATGGAGCAGCCTCATTGGGTGGCCTCAGTAGCAGCTCTTCAGAACTCGGACACTGTAGCCTCAGGTGCCTCTGGCTGTGAGAGTCCTCTCCACAATCTTTTCTAATAGCCAAACAATATGCTTTTACCTCACTACAGTGGTGCTCTACAAACAGATCCATTTAAAATGTATAGTCATGAAAAAAACATTGGGCCACCAATAAAGGTATTTGTATTTCTAACATGTGAATATTTAATATAAATATTTACAAAATAGAAATAGTCAGATGTTTTAAATTAATAAAAACTTAAGAAACATGGAATGTATGTTCTGGTAGTAAGTTTGAACATCCCCACATCTATTCTCACAATGACTAGAACAACAGAGGGGTATATTGCACATGACGTACACAATAAGTAAATCTTTATCCATCATCATAAAGGAGAGATACCTTGTTCATACCTGAAATATTGAACTTTGTGTTACTCCCAAGTGTTAAAATCAAAGTGAAGATAATGAGTTTAAAACATCTGTCTTTGACTTTTAGTAGGAAGGTTGCAGAAGCAAATAAGGTGACCCTTATGGCAGAGAACAAGGTGTTAGTCTAAAATGATTGAATGATGTTCTTATATTGACAATTATTTGACCATGTTTGGCCTAAATAACATTATAAAACATACCCACTGTGAAACATGGAGTTAGAACTGTCATGGTTTGGACCTGGCCAGGTCCCAATCAACGAAACAAACGCAATTTTTTTTTTCCACGTATCACAAGATGCTTCGGAACAAAATTTAGAGGCCAAGAAATTCTTAGAGCATGTGTTAAAGTTATGAAGTCAGTAGGAAGGGAAGATTTCCTCACAATGTCAGGCATCAGGTTTGAAGACTAATACCCATTTCAATGAGAATATCTTTATTTAACAGGTTAAGCTTAAGTATTAAGGATATTCTATTCTTAGCTAGAGTGTTTTTAAGCCTTAAGCTGTAATAAATGTTTTTTTCTAAAACAAGGAGTAAATAGAAATTCAAATCTATATGCAGATGTTTAATTAGGAGGAATAGAGTGTTTATTGGGACGTCTCATATGACCCCATAACTTTTAAATAATGTGGTTGGTTTTATGGATGGATGTTTTTCATGTACTAACTTTTTTTTTTCTGTGCAGGTTCTCACAACTCACAAGTCAATGTATGGAAATGTGGCCAGAACTTCCGCCGGCTGGAGCTTTTGTTTAGTGTGCCAGTGGTAAGATCAGTTAACCTGCTCCCCTGTTGAAGATATTAAGAGAAAAAAAGAAAATCTATCAAAAAAATTAATGCATTAGACCTCTTAAGACCTGATTTTGTCTCTGCATGTCTGCTTTTTCCCACCTTTTGAATAATTTGTTTTTCATTTTGGTCTTGATTTTATACAGGTTTTCTCTTTGAGATCTAAGATATGCTTTACAAGAGAGACCTGTTTTGATTAAAAACTAACAGAATTACAAACACGGCAATAAAAAAATGTCCACTTCGTTTAAATAAGCTAATGAAAGTTTTTATTATTTTTTTTTTATCAATAAACAGAAATTTCCTTCATTAAGAGCAATCTTCTAAGAAGAATGTATTCAATCGACTTTAAGTCTCTATATAATTTTATTAAATTAACCATGTATATATGTTGGTATACTTCTCTTGCAAAGCTGTAAATTGGATTGTTTTGTGTAACTTATTTTATAGAAAATGCACACACCTGCAAAGCCTTTCCCATAAACAGTACAGCAGTGTATTACAAGTGAACACAGCTGTTTAGACCCCCTTCAACATGACTATATAAATACAAATTTAAATATTAACATTAGTCACTTGTAACCTTCTCTTGCCTTCAAGGGGTTCAATATGTTTTGTCTTTCTTCCCTTTTCCATGTTTTAGTCTGGTTTCATCAACAGTCTGAAGTTTTCAAGCTCTGGGCAGTTCTTGGTGGCTGGAGTTGGACAGGAGCACAGGTACCAAACTAGAATACAATTCCAGTACAGGGACATGTTATTTCGATGCACATCCTGTAGATGGCAGTAATGAAACACTGTTGCAAAAATACAAATGCACCAAGCTCTTTGACACCTAAAAGACACGAGAACAGGGGCGTGTAACTGGCGGTTTGTCAGTTTGAGCCCCGAATCTGTTGTTATAGGCAGGCAGGCAGGCAGGTTACTTCACCCACCTTTCCTGCTGATGGTATGGCAGCCTTGCCACCGTCAGCCTACCCCAGGGACGCTGTGGCTACATTTTAGTTTGGTGCCGTCAGCATTTGAGTGTGTGTAAATAGATGAAAGTAGTGCAAAACACTTAAGTGTCCTTGGACATTAAAAAGCCCTTAACTATTACAGGCCATTTAAAAAAATAAAATAAAAAAACACACAAGTGCAAACCCCTTTCCTGTAGAAATACTGATTACTCTTTCAGAGCATGTTCATATTTGACTTTGGATGTTTTGTGTTGTCAATAATTGTGAAGTTTTGTGAATTATATTCTGCAACTTGTGTTTTGTTCACAGGTTGGGACGATGGTGGAGATTGAAAGAAGCCAAAAATGGGATCTACATCATTCCTCTAAAACGAAAACCATCTAATGCAGAAGAAGATAAACACCCAGAATAATAAACGTTTGTTGTAAATTATATGTTTAAAGCTGACTGTAAATTCCTTAGTTTTTTTTTTTTTTTAAAGCTGTTTGAAGAACCTGAAGGGTATTTATTTAGTGACTAGCAGTGACTTCCCCTGTGGTTGCTGTTTTTAGAGAAGTGCAGCTTCCACCTCTGTGAAAGAGTCACAGCCTTGTGGGTGAGATCGGTTGTGCTGGATGGATAAAAGGTGTGAAGAGGCTGCATTGTAGGAGTTCTGCTAAGAAATACTTTTTGTATTCCAGTCCACGGCACCTGCATCTCTTTAGGTTATTCAGAGTCAAATACAAACAAGGTTTGAACTTTCAGGAGATTTTATGTTGATGAGCTTATTCAAGTTCTTTTTTTTATTATTATTCATTAAAGTAAAATACAAAAGAGAAATACTTTAAACAGATGAAGGTGTCTCATTTCCTTGACTCCAAAGTTTTTGAAGTAATTCATGGTTGAGCGTAATGTTAGAAGTTAGTATTAGGCTTTTTAAGCTAATTGGGATCAAGCAAAAAGCCTCAGTTTCCTTTTCTTAGACGTATGTACTCCAACTAAATGTTGCTTGTCAGTGTGTCTTTAGCGGTGTTACTTGCCATTTTTTAAATCTTCATACATTTTACACACGTTTGGTATAAAGGAGTTTCTTCCCCAGCAAATAGTTTATCAATGGTGATAGTGCTAGTAGATCTCCTTGAAAATTAGCTGCAGTTTGATCTATTAAAGGGGTTTTCATAATTTCAAACTGCATCACTGCAACTAATAACTGATTTTGAGGAAAACTTCCAGAGGACAAATATGTTGCACACTTAATGGACCAAAAGGAAATGGTTTCACCAGTTATGACTTTCATGCTGTTCCTTTTTGGTATTTATCTGGTAAATAAAGGCATGAATCTGAATGACAACTGATGATTTTAATGTTGCAGAGCAGTGGTCTTAACTGGGCCTCTTGCTTAATTGATCTCTATTCACCCTCATGCTAATCTTCCTCTCGGTTATATGTGTGCTTGTTACATTTCATATTTTAATACTATTGGTGGGTACTTTTATTAAAATGTGAAAAGGGGTAATATTAACCCCTTGGCACCCATTGTTGCAGATATGCAACAAAGCCTTTGTATTATTAAGATACCATGTGCATTACTTCAGTGCCAGTTGTTAGACATTCAGTGAACAGGGACCTTTGGCATGGTCTTGTTTTTGTTACATCTGGCACCTAAAAGTATGTTTTTATATTTATATATATATATATATATATATATATGTGTGTGTATGTATGTGTGTGTTAGGGCTGCAACTAACGATTATTCAGCAAATCGATTCATGGCCACAACAACAGAAACTACAGCGATGAGTGACGCTCTCCAATAAGTTAGCTTCTTATGTGAAGTTTAACACAGTTTTAACTATCGGAGAAAAGTAACATGCTAACGAGATTCATTTGACAAAGTGCATAATGACTGGCTGAAAGAAATTCTTCAACATTGTTTGGACCAATTCAGAGATTCTGAGGCAGTCTAGATTCTGTATGCAAATGGAGCTGAGAAGCATGTTGGCTTGGACAGCATTTATGAGGATGTCTCTGATACTTAAATCTAATAACTGCATACCATAAACCAGTTTTAAGACACTGATAGATTTGTTGAAGAGGAAATGCCATCAAAGTGGTGTCTCAATGAATTGATACCTGAAAATAAACCAGTTCATCAGCAGTATTTTGGTTCTAGGCCAGCAAGATTAAAGTCATGGACTTTACAGACACATCACAAAACCTTAATCCAATAAAAATGTATGGAATGAGACCCAAAAAGCATTTCTTTTCTAATATTAAAAGAAATGCAAAGGTGCTGGAATACCTCTTTAAAGGTGCCAAAAGTTGTTCGACTTTGGACAAAGAACTAAAACTCTTTTTTCCTTACTAATTCTCAGGAAAGCTATTGGACATCCTTAAGCCTTTTTTCAGTTTATATCAAATTTTGAGGTTAAAAGGAAAAATAGACAACCAGCTTTTTTTTCAATAAAACATCTCCCCTCATTAAGGACAAAAATGGTCAATGTTTTGATTTGGGAAATAACAGCAACTGTCTTAATCCATTTATGTGTTTGAAAAATAAAAGTCTTTACCAGAATGTATTTATTTTTCTGCATTTCTTTAAAAGCAGCAACCAAAAGGCCTAAATCAGGGCTGGAAAGAGTGTAGCTAAAATGATTATCAGACATTCAGCCTCTCCATGATGAAACAGTTTTGCAGGTAAAAATGACCTAGTTTAGTCCTGGTCAAATTAATAAAAAAAATTTTCTACCAGATCTATGGCTGATTCTGCCATGGGAGATAACAATAAATTTAAACCTAAATACTGACTTTAAAAGCTGAGTAAAACCTGGAATCAGTAAATTAAGGTACAATGCGTCTTTGTACGATACAAAAGAAACCGTTGACCTATTTGGTGTCAGAAGCTGTGATATTAGTTTATGTTATTGACAAACCTAAGCTGCACCACCTCCTTTTGTGCTTGGTATAAAAGCTTCTGCTAACACGACACACATTGGACCTCATGCAAGAGGCATTTTCTGAGAAAATATGTCTTCTTAAGTCATTCGAAAAATTGATTTAGGAGAAAATGTCTAATTCATCATTTTTCTCCTATTTCTAATCTCTGCTCTACACTTGACAAAAGAGCCTTGTGCACTCATCGACTGTTATCCAAACCTAGTTTTTCTCTAAATGACCAAATTTGTGTTACCTATAAGCAATTGTCCATTTTATTAGGCTACATCATTATATATTGTGCATGTCTGCAATTTTAAATTACAGTTTTATTCCCTGATGACAAAGCTATTGGTTGCTACTTAAAGCTGGCATGTTGGTATCAGGGGACTCTGGCTTAATTTGTTATCATTTCGTCATAGTCAGTATAGTCATAGTCAGTGAGCTCTATGTGAGATCAAGCTACTATTGAAATAACATCTTGAGCAGAGAATTGTTAAAAAGTTCAGAACGAGGTTCAGCTGCTCAAAACATTTGCATGTTTATGCGTTGTATGAGAGTGATGGAGAGTGTGATGAAGGAAGACAGACGTGGTCTGGAGATGTACAGATTTCGCAGATTCTTGTGTCCTATTAAGCATTTACATAATGTTGCACCTCTTGCCCCCACAAGTTTTTTGTGGAATGATTTCAGATCAAATTATTTTTATTATTAGTTTTATGTATTTATTTTTGCTTCTGCAGTGCAAGCAATGCATTTACAGCTCTTGTGATTTATTCCCCACTTCTTGGCTTTTTCTGGTCCTTTAATTCTGCAGCTCAGCAGAACCTCGACCTCCATACCCGTAAGTTTGTCTTCTTCATTTTCGATGTCTTTTCTGTGAATAAACACTTGACAAGTGTAGGAAGATGTACCTTTTAAAAAGGTACAACTTCTTGATGCACGCTCACCTATGCATAGATGGATTGCATCATCTTAACAATGATTCACGATCATTTACTGAAGTTAAGAAAGTATGTGTAATCTGATATGGGACATAGGAACCCATGTCTAAATCTATGATAGGAGAAATAGTAAGATACACTTATGACAAGAATACAAACATGTTGTTGCACAAGCTCCATTGTCTTTGCCCGCTGAGGCTCCAAGGCAGCCACATTGAGTAGCTGGAAGCATAGTGTCAACCAATCGGATAAACACAAGACAGACACTATGTGCAGGCAGGATCTCTGCTTCTCCAGAGCTGTCAGAAATAAAATAAGTACTCCAGCTTCCTCCAACAGTCTAAGAACATGACTGTTGGGTTAACTGGCATTTCTAAATTGCTCTTTTTAGGTGCTTGAGTGTGTGTGCATGGTTATATGTGTCTATGCTGTCCTACAATAGACTGGCGACTTGTGCAGCGTGTACCCCACTTTTTGTCCATGGACTGCTGTAGATAGTGTTGTTTTTGACAGCCATCTTAGATTTTGTCTTAGTCTTCAGGACGAAAACTATTATTAGTCCTAGTCACATTTTAGTCATTACAATATGTGATAGTTTTAGTCTGTTTTAGTTGACTAAAACTTAAAAAGGTTTTAGTCTAGTTTTTGTCAGTTTTGTGTTGCAAAATAAAAATTAACCTTTACAATGTTGAATAACAACCAGATTCTTAACCAGCTCTGAATAATATAGCTCTGAAATCTTCCGTGAATTGCAGTAAAGTGTTGCTCAACTGCAGGCAGTGAAGAGCTGCTAAATAAGGGGCACCTTCTAGCTGAGCCTCTGATGAAAGTACCATCCCATGTAGTTCTCCTTAGCTGCTGACTAGCTAGTTAAACAGTTGACACTTCAGTCTCACAAACTGTAGATTTTGTGTGAAGTAGTCTTTGATCAAGGTGATTAATGAGGCCTCCTCAGGAGTAAACTAAGTCAATTACCAAGTAGATGAGTTATAATCGTTTTAACATGGAGAAATAAAAACCTGATCATCACAGTGCTGTTTGCATAATTTAAATGAAAGTAGTTTTTGTTGAAGCAGATGTATGATGGAATCTTCAAACCCAGCTTAATTGCAATAAGCTATAAGATAGTGTCTTGTTTGCTTGCTCAAGTTGACCAAAATAAATTTCTCTGAGACTTCCATTATATGCAATGACAGGGCAACAGGTCTATAGTCATTGAGAACTAAGTTTTCTTTGGTACTAGAAGAAGGCAGGAAATCTTCCAGATTTGGAACAAAAAAACAAAGAGGTGTAGAATTCCACAGAGCTTCAGCGAGTGTCTTCTGGTATGCCTTCTTGCTTTCTCTAATCGACCTTAAGTTGCTTTTGTATATTCCTCATTGGGGACGGTGTTATCTACAAAGGAAGTTTATATTGTCAGTCACACACTCAGTCATTGCATTGATGTTCTCTTCATATGGCTGACACAGTGCATCCAAGTCTCTAGCCAAAAAACAACCTTGCAGGGTTTCCTCAGCTTCCTGTGACCTTTTTCTTACATCTTCTTTATTACAGGTTACCTCTCATTAAGTGGCTTATGTTCTAATTCCGTAAAAATTCAAAAAAATATCCACTGGACTTGGTTTCCAAGATTTGAAGACATTTCGCCACCTCTCCAGGAAGCTTTCTCAATTCAAATTTTTGGATCAGCGGTGAGTTTGAGTCTTATATAGACAAAGCCTTGTATCGCTTGGAAACATGCAAATGGTAACCGATGAATGGGTCGTTTGGTTCCGTCGTTCGCCTGTAATATCTAAAACCTGTCTATGATTGTTAAGAGTCGGTCATAGACAGATTTCAGGTATTACAGCAGATAATCCCCCCCCTTAATGGCAATCCCCCCCTTTAACGACCGATCCTCAGAATCATAGACAGGTTTTAGATATTACAGGCGAACGACGGAACCAAACGACCCATTCATCGGTTACCATTGCATGTTTCCAAGCGATACAAGGCTTTGTCTATATAAGACTCAAACTCACCGCTGATCCAAACATTTGAATTGAGAAAGCTTCCTGGAGAGGTGGCAAAACGTCTTCAAATCTTGGAAACCAAGTCCAGTGGATATTTTTTTGAATTTTTACGGAATGACTATGACCTGGATGACTGAGAACCTTCATCAGCTTATGTTCTAAGCATTAAAAAAACAAGATCATGTTCTGATTTCCCAGGAGAAGGTCTTACTTCAAATTTGTATAAGTCCTTGACATATTCTAAAAATTTGTTTTATGTGGTATAGCATCTGATACTGGGTGTGTAGCACAGAGTGGCGCGATTAAAATCACGTGTTATTGCTCCACATGTATTATGTTGTTATGTCTGTAGCTCAGCAGCAGCAGAACTGTTGACATCACATGCAGTGTTGGCAAAAGCAGATGGTGGAATGTAAACAGCTGTGATGTAAACTTTCTGGGTAAATAGTATATGTGAAAACTAACTTCCAAAATTTCCATATCTGGACAACAGAGTTGAAATTTCACAGTAACATGTACAGGATGAAACCATTTGTTGTTCACAAGGATTGCCAACCCACCTTCCTTGATTTTTCAGCCTTCTTTAAATCTCCATCTGCTTATAAGGTCAGAATGCCTGGCAGAGAGACATGGATTCAGGGATATGATCATGCAGCCTGTTTTTGCAAGATACTGCATTTGCAATATACAGTATTGCCAGGGTCCTTGCTAGGGCTTGTAGTTCTTCTAACATGTTTCCTAAAGATCGCACATTCATAATTGTTAATAGTTAAGATGATTTGTATTTCCTCCTTCTCTCTCTTCTCCTTGACCTTGCCCTGCATCCCTTGTGCCTCATTTTTGCATGAGCTGCGACTTGTGGAAGTACCGGTAGCATTTTTTTTTTTTTTAGACTAAGATGTTAGTGAGTTTCTCCCAGGTGTAAAAAAAAAAAAAAAAAACTTGGTTAAACATCATAACAAATATCCAGAAATGAAAACATAATGGCAAAAATCATTTTATCTGCAAAAAAAAAAAAAAAAAAAACTTGGTTAAACATCATAACAAATATCCAGAAATGAAAACATAATGGCAAAAATCATTTTATCTGCACAGCATCCAATTTATTTTAAGCAATTCTATTTACACTATAACTATCCTATTACTTCAGATTGGATGTGTCAGAGATACACATTATCATTATAGATTAAGAAGATGAAATGGTAGAGAAAAATAATTCCGCCATCATTTTTTTTTTGGTTAACCATCTGAGCAAATTACTTAAAGAAGCTTAAAAAAACTAATTAAGAAGGAAATGAATTCCTTCCTGCCTATAGCAATTGGCATCTCCAAGATCTCGTTAAAAGAAAACTATAACACTTAAGCATTTATTCTCCTTTGGAATCAATTACGTATATTTTAATTGCTTTTTTATTTAGAAATATTTAGGTACAACTCGAAAAAAACAGGACTGTTATCTCTGTATAGATCAGTTTTAAATGTACAACAGTTGTTACTAAATAGAGCTCTAACAGAAATTGACATCCAATCACAATAACTTATATTGCCACAACTATTGTACCAATGTGTTTGTTCTGGTGAAATAGTACATGAGGGGAAAAAGACCAGAGGATTGCAACTTTGGGTTTGAGTAAAATTAAGTTTTTAATTAAAAAACAACAAAATATTTACATTAATTACAAGAAAGCACACACTTTTAAGCTATTCTACATTAACACATGTCCTTTATAGTGTCTAGTTTTCATTATCCTCTATGGTAAATCACACAATTTGCTTAAATAGAAGGGCTAAATTCACTTCAAAGCATTTATTTAACAATGTCTATAACATCTGGATATGTTCACAACACTGTAAGGACAAGATAAGAACAGCATTTTGTATTACACTATTGCTTCACAAACCACCCATTTCACAATACGACTCTTTAAAGACAAGGCACAGTGCAGGTAATCACATCTATCTGTAAACCAAAGGAGATCACAGCATTTAAAATCTATACAAGAAAATGCTTTACAGTTGTTACATACTGCTCGAAACGGAAACATCTTTTAGCTTTTCACAGTTAGAGTTCCTCTCGTTGCTGTCATTCTACCCTGACTCTTATCTCTCTGCAACATGGGAGATGTCAAGGGAAGGGAAGGCCTCTTCCTCATATTCAGGCCCTTGTTTGATGGAAGGACGACTGATGATTAGGATGGTCTCTTGTGCTTTAAGAGGGACTTTTCACAAAGATGAAGTTGTAGAGTCCACCACCTCACGGCCATTACAAACAGCTGGAACATAGTTGGAGGCTGATCCTGTTAAAATCAGTAGGGAGTTAGCCAGAGTAGCAATATTAGCCAGGAGACATGTTTGATTTACTTCTCTTTTTACTGATAAGAGAAGTTTGAAAGAGATGAAAGCTGTGAGTAAAAAGGGGGAAATGGGCATGAGGTATTATTAAAAAGCTATTAGGTTTTAGGATGTTATGTTTTGTTTTTTGTTTTTTTATAGAGCACATTAGGACCAGTATGTAAATTATGAAACAGTGTTTGCAGGTTAACATATCCACCTTCATATAATGTAGCTAAAATCCAACTCGACCAGGCAAACCTGTAAAATAACAGATAAATGTGAAAATCTTTTAATCTTTCAAAACTGACCCCTGAATTAGGCAGGGTTTACCATATGACAGCAGGTACAATCATTGATTGAAGGGAATATTTTCATTTCTATTATTCTTACTTAATACAGGGGGAAGGATGATTTGATCTCTTTAAAAAAAAACATTTATTTCCCTTAAAATTTTTCATGGTACAAATGCAAAATACACAGAATTTTATTAGGAATTAACAAGAATACATAAAAAAGTGATCAAATGGATATAAAATTGAACATTTTTTAAAGGTTTCTATAAATTCAAAACATTTCTAATGCTGTATGCATTTTGATTCACACACCTTAAGTGTATCAGCTTTAAGTTTTTAGATAAAGCACTAAATTGTATGTGCACTTTTTAGTACGTGCAATAAGTGGCAGTGATGCAGGTGATCTACTAAGATTGCGGCGCAAATGTTAAGGTGTGAACCAATGTGGTTCCGCCCATTAAAATATTCTCCTGATAGTTTGAGAGTGGTTTGAAGGTTCAAAGGCATGAAAACAAAGGAAATAAAGATAAATGTTGAAAAAAAAAATAATGATGATACAAAATTATATTTATATCACGCCTCAGCCTCTCTTAAAGTGCTAGAAATAAAAGAGAATAAAACATAACTATGGCTACATCTTATTATATAGAGCGGGAGGAAAAAATCCCTGTTGCTGAGAGATGCTCTTGTCTTGCTATATGGGGTAAGGGCTGCGTGTCTTCTCCTATTGACTTCTATTTATTTTTAGCTGATTTTGACCCTTTCTATGCCCTAAGCCTGACAAAAACCTTTAAACTAAACTAAATCTACACCTCAGCACTAAACCTTACCCCTTCCAAATTTCCTCACTTCAAATTAATAGAACATCAATTTGATGGTGAAATCAGTAAAAATATCATGATTTTGGTATTCACCTATCTAGCTCTGCCCTGTTTCCCATCACCTATCAGATCTACCTGTTCTGGTTTCATATTTAAGCTGCCAATTTCCCAGCCATCTCTGCCAGATTATTCATGACCATTTGGTGCTAAGAGTTCTCTAGCGTTACTATAGTGTTAGGATTGTGTGATCCTGATCTGTTTCTTTATTTGAGTCTTTGAGCCTTCCTGCCCCTGTTTGATCTGTATGCCTGCCTGTCTTCGGACACCTGTCGGATTCCTCTGTGTCCTGAACCTGGATCTGCCTCTTGACTTCGCCCTGTGGATTATCATGTCTTCCTTCGTCAGCTCGGATCTGGTCTCCTGTCAGCTCTGCAGCCTTCTAGGCTTCTGCATCTGGAACTCTCTGGCAGCGTCTGCTGTGTCTGTTCAGTCGAACCAGCTGGAATCATACTTGTTCTCTGGTCACGAACTGAACTGTCAAACCAGGTTAGTGACTCATGTGTTCATAATCATCCTCTGTCAGAGTATCGCAGTCACTAACCTGTGTTTCTCTACGATAGACGTTCCTGCCTCAGACGACCTAGCCACTGCAGCCACTGCCACTGCAGAATCGATCCGTAGTTATTTGAATAAATGCTTTTTAAGAATTCCACTGTCTGTCTTGCCTGAATTATGGGTCCCACTTTCTGAACCATTACAAAAAAGATGGTCCTCACTCTGATGCCAAAACAGGAGCAGNCTGTCAAACCAGGTTAGTGACTCATGTGTTCATAATCATCCTCTGTCAGAGTATCGCAGTCACTAACCTGTGTTTCTCTACGATAGACGTTCCTGCCTCAGACGACCTAGCCACTGCAGCCACTGCCACTGCAGAATCGATCCGTAGTTATTTGAATAAATGCTTTTTAAGAATTCCACTGTCTGTCTTGCCTGAATTATGGGTCCCACTTTCTGAACCATTACAAAAAAGATGGTCCTCACTCTGATGCCAAAACAGGAGCACGCACACGTCTCTTTGCAGGCTCTTGATATTCCGTTTTTCATACATTTTCCACAATATTTAAGTTCAGTCATTGTTTTTAGGTCTGATTCAATTTTACAAAGATGTTTGCCATCCTGCTAGATTAATTTAGGCAGGTCCATATACAGTTTTGTTTAATAAATATTATTCTACTGTCATTTTCACTGTCAAAATATGTTAACATGCGCACAGAATAGCTCATTTTCCTCATGTCTTCTTTGTAGAAACATTGAGGGCAGATATTTTTGCATCTCAGCTTTTACGTGACATTCAGAAGCAATGAAAAAAAATGCAACAAATGTTGGCAAAGTTAAGTTTCATTTTTGGAAAAGTACTTTGCAGGTGTAAATATTGCCATTTGAATATATCCTCCACTGATGAATTTGCACAGTTTGGTCATTAGAATGTGATCTGCATATTGATGAAGGTCTGCTCTGTGCGTAAAAACACATTTGCACCTTTTTTTAAGACACACAAACCTCCTGAATATCAGACCCCCGGAGACTGAATTCTTTGCCTGCACTGGCAAACACATCACTGGAACTGTCTGCCATATGCTATGGATCCCCATGCTACAGGTTCTCTATCAAATTTGTTCTGACTGGACCACTCTAACACTGAATATACTTTTATCTACACAATTCCATTATACTTCTGGCTGTATTTATAGGATGCTTGTAGAGCTAGAAGAAGAACTTCCATACAACTCTTAAGTCCTTTACTTCCATACCAGCACTATTCAGTAATGAACTTGTCCATCTTCCTAAGAGCTCGTATTCTTGCGAGAGAAATGCCTTATTGCTTTAAGAAGTTGCTGTGCACATCATAACAACAACAA
>NW_015151052.1:353459-356843 GCF_000732505.1 Cyprinodon variegatus
TAATGAACTTGTCCATCTTCCTAAGAGCTCGTATTCTTGCGAGAGAAATGCCTTATTGCTTTAAGAAGTTGCTGTGCACATCATAACAACAACAACTTCTTGTTTCATAGGATTTCATTTTTATATAATGTTTTAAATACACCTTTTTTACATGTACTGTTGTTCCGTTCCTCTATATATTCATATGGCTTGTGGTCATTCTTAAACAAGGCCTCATATGGCCCTTTTTCATCAGTTGCTTTTTTCTTACAGCTGTCCGGTCAATAGCTTCTCCCAGTTTAATTGTGAATTTCTGTAATTCCTCTAGATTGGATTCCATTTAGAGATACAGGAGTAAAAGAAGCTCATTTAAAACACAAACTATGCTTTCCAGATTGGTTTTATAAAAGTAATGGAGAGTCATGACTAATTTTCCTCCCACTTCAGAATGATTTGCTGTCTGTTTTTGCAATATGACAAACTGTGATAAACTCAAAGTTCATGAAAAACTTTTGCAAAGTACTGTGACTTAACCTTTGACAAAAACTTACCTGGCTCTTTATCCAATTTAAACAGCAACACCACAACAAGCCTAACTTGAATTTTTTTTAATTCTACATTTAAAAGTTTCATATGCACCTTTCTGTTTGTAATATTTTTTCACTACAACATTTGTGAAATTAAATTAATTGGCCTCAAAGTTGCTTTTAACTTTACAGACTATAAAAAAAAAAAAGCTACCCAGAGCTGGATAAACACAGGATCTGCCACCCAGAACCATGTAAAGCTACCTAATTAAAACCCAATATCTCTGTTTTGTAATCTGCTGGGAAATTTCTCGGCTGGCTGAATGGCAAGGATCACTGGCTTATTTAAATCGCTGCTTACTACCTAGAAAGCCATTATTGTTTGTCCACTCATTTCACAAATGAAGTGCCACATAATGAGTTTTAAATGCTGATATGGGTGAATTTTTTTCTGCTGTGAAAGTTGTTTTTTGTACTGAGTTAAGCTTTTCTTTCACTGAATGGGACTTTCTTGCAGATATTATAAATTAATTTTACTGAATTAAGCAGTAGGTTTAATTCTAAATAAACCCTAGTGAGACACTACTACTTAAGTGGTAGTTCCAAAATAAATTGTCCAAACCCTATATAAGGATAAGGGATATGTTTGAATTTTAGAAAGCTTTTATCTAAATTAGCTTCTCTTCAGATTATTAGTTATTTTCAAACTGCTTAGTTAAGATTAATTAAAAGAGAATAAAAAAAAATTTGTATGTACTTTATTTAGCACAATATTAAAGATTGCTTTATCCTCTGAAACAGAAGGATTTCATGTGGAAATATATATATATATAACCATTAATGGCTTAAGTTATTCTAGGGTTGCCGAAGGACATACTTAACAGTTTTCTCTGTAGAAGTAGACCATGTGATGTATTTCAGCATACTTGTGAAATCATCTTAAAAAGAGCCCTTAATTGTTATCTCTGCCAAGAACTACAGGGTCACTTTCTATTTAACTCTGTCTCATTGGTAGACAATGCAACTGTTATCTGTTTGGAATCACCAATATTTCCATTTTTATCTAAGCCTTTTACATTCATCTGGTTCCAAGCAATCTATTTAAAGGAGTATTTCCTCTGATTTCCATCTTAATTTTAAATATGACTATCCCTAATTCAAGTATATGTAAGACAGTGTTTTAATGTAGCTGAAATTAAACCTTTACTAAAGAAACCTACTCTCGGTCCAAATATTCAATTATAGAGCTACATATAAACTTCCTTTCTTATCTAAAATTCTTTAGAATGTAGTTTTTAATCAAGTATGTGAGCACTTACAAAATATTTACCATTTTGAAGAGTTTCAGTCAGGTTTTAGAGTTCATCATAGCACTGAAAAAGCACTGGTAAAAGTCACTAATGACATCCTATTGGCCTCGGATAAATTATTTGTACCTGCATCAGTCCTGTTAGATCCAAATGCTGCATTTGATACAGTCGATCACAATATTCTATCTATCATCTATCTACATATATATGCAGTTTTTGACCAACGCTATTTTTAAAAGAACCTTGCAAAGTTTACCCGAAGTCCACAAAATGTTAGCAAAGTTAACTTTATAAATTGCCCTTCATTTTGAGTGCGTGGATGCGTTGTCACTTGTTCTATGTGTAAACTTTTAAAAACCTTTTACAATTTTGTTTTCAAATTGTTTCTTCCTTAATTAAGAGTCACATCTCACTTTGTTTAGTGGGGTGCATGCTTTTACCTTTTGAGTAGCTGGAGCTGGGGGCTGAGGCAGACGTAGACACGGTGGCACTGAAGCGATTGGTTGTGACCCTAAGGGTGGCCACGTTTTTCTGGGGCTGGAACAGGATGATGTGGGTTTTTGGGGCAAAGAGGCAGCCAAGAACCACCGAACCACTCAGACTCACGGAGATACACATGGTGGTTGTCTGCACCTACACAAAGAGCGAGACTTTGTGAGAAATATCAACATCCAATCTGTCTTCAAAAGGGCTAATAAAGTTTGTTCAAAGGCAGCACTTCTCACACACACACCCAGTACACAGGCCTTTGATCAAATCTGTTCACTTGTAAATTTTATTTCCTGCTTAGATTGCTCACAAACTTTTAATCCAATCCCTGGATCTCCTTCTCACCCCTTTGATAGCTTGCTCAAAGGAATACAAGCAATCTGTTCACTTCCAAGAACCATTTGTAAAATCAAACATGACCTGAATGTCAAAAGCATATTTAGTGTGAACATATGGATAACCAAATAGATCATTACTAGAAGACACCTCTGCAACCACTATTCTAATGACTGTTTAAAGAAAACAACAGCTGGTTTTCAACTAAAACTTAAATGATTCAAAGAAGAAATGCCTTTTTTCAAAAATAAAACATAAGTCTTCTACACCCTTTTTGTCAAATTGTTAATATTCCTCAATTATTCATCACTTTTCCAATTATGGATGAGTGTGAGGTCTTCAATTATGTATGTTAGCAATTCTAATTATGGATTTGAATGTGCATGAATATGACGGCTTCCCAGACATTCTGTTGCTTTGTTGCATAGTCATATTTCAGCTGCTAATTTGAGCTGACACTGGGGTCATTGTCCTGAGCTCCACCTCTTCCCACCCACTGGTGAACCATGCAGTCCAGAAACTTATATTTGCAGCATGGAGTGAAAATGTTCCCAAACACACAGGGACAACAAAGACTGCTCAAATTTGGAAGTTGTTGTAGAGTTTAAGTTTCAAAGTCATATAGTAGGAATGCCATCAGGATAATCACTAATTAATACCATAATCTCTGTGTGCTGTAAAGATTTAGTTTAGTAAAATTGAGTTCATGTCATGTAATAAACAGTGTGAAAATGACTTTATTG
>NW_015151052.1:357049-422880 GCF_000732505.1 Cyprinodon variegatus
TAGGCCAATTAGCTGAGCTCATTATTACATTTATAGGACACGAGCTTTAAATGCTTTTCTGCAGTTTTATGTCTTAATCTTTTAAAATTGATATTTGTACAGATAATATAACATTCTGAGACAGCCTCAGGTGGTACTTTCGTAACTAATGGAGACAGTCACCAACCCACAGTTAAGACAATGATATAATATGGATAGATGTACGTCAGTCTAATTGGTACATCTCTACTGTTTCTTATTCTTCATTAGGAAAACTTAACAATAATTGTGGAGACTACTGTGTGTAATATTTTCACAAATTGTTTCCAAAGTACTTAAATATCAGTTTATGCTTCAAATTGAAGAAGTGTTGTTATAAAGTTAATCTTAAAAAACATTTTTTTTACCTTGTCTCATATTTATAAAGCATCTGTCTCCAAACCCTTTGTTTTTCTATTAGAAGGTAATTAAATAAAGGGAAAAGAAAACATCCCAAGAATTTGGGAGATCAAGATCAAAAGCAATCTTCTAAATCAAAGAGAGAAACCTGCAAAGATCAGTCATTAAATGATCTTAAGATCTATTTACTGCAGTGCACCACAGTAGCTTCATGAAACACATCTTAAATACTTCATTCTCACTCATAAAAAAATTATTGCGCGCATATTTACCCTGTAGTCACTGGCGGTGACATAGAATATGGGCTGAAAAGCCAGCCAGATGATGCAGGTGGTGTACATTGTAAACCCAATGAACTTGGCCTCATTGAAGTTTTCAGGGCACTTCCTTGTCTTGAAGGCGTAGACTGTGCAGAGGATGATGAGAATGCAGTTGTAGGTGAGTGACAAAAGCATGCTGCTGTCTTTGCTGTTACACTTCAGGATAACCACATTTCTCCTCTCTGCACTGATCTCCTTCCGAACCCCGGGCACCTCAACGAGTAGCCAGATGATGGCCACCAGCAGCTGGCAGGAGATTAGAGCACCACATATCACCACTTGGGATGCCGGGCTGATGAAGCGAGGCCGCTGAGCTCCGTCTTTCACTCCACTGAAGATCCGAGCAATACGGTTGGTCTTAGTTAGCAGGGCTGAGTAGCATACAGCAAATGAGGTCCCTAGGCCGAGCCTTCGTAAGGTGCAGACAGTAGTGGAAGGTTTAGCAATGTAGATGAAGGTTATACTGTAGCACATAAGAACTCCAAACAAGAGGATGTAGGACAGCTCACGTCCACTTGCTTTGACTACAGGTGTTTCATTGTTCTTAAAGAAAATACCAACAACTGTCAGAGTGCACAATATGCCAAGACAGGAGATAGTAACAGGCCCGATAGCCCAGGCATCCTCCCAGCGTATGTACTCTTCAGGAAGATCATAACACCCCGTCAAATTAGCCAAAGGCCACTGACCAAAGCTGCAGTCAGCACAGGTGAACTCATCTTGCAGGTACTGGTAGGGCTGGCATGGAATACAGATCCAGCAGCACACATCTCCAGGCTGCATGCTCTTCACCTCATTCTTCCTGCATGGATCGCTACACTGGGAGGTGGGAGGCACAAGGCCATGCCAAGGTACCACGCTGGTGTTCAGGGTCAATATATGGTCCCAGTAGCCAACTTTCTTGTATACAAACTTGCCCTCTTCTTTGTGGTAGTGAAAGATGTTATAGCGACTGATGCTGTCCCCTACGGAATCAAAGCGTACCATGCTCTCTGTATCCACTGGTCTGAACGGAGCTGGTGGGAAACAGACAGACAGCAATGCTTAAAGCTATTTACAATACTGATACAGATATAGAGTATGATTTATAATTTGCATCATATTTCTCAGTACAGAGGTATTTACCATGAGATATAAGTACTATAGGTGCCTTGGAAATTGAATCTGTTTAAATCTTTTTTACACAATCATTAATTTAATAGGGGATTTTGTCCCATTTGTTTTGGACTTTCTTGCTTCAACCTCTGGTGTTCTAGAATCTTCAGTTCATAACGAATGGTAGAAAATAATATTAAAGTTGAGACTTTCTGTCTCATGTATTACTTTAACCACATAAAGTGATGTTTCTTGATGTACAGAAAGAGATCCAGCTATTTGCATTCCTTATCCATCTCATTCCCCAATCCCATGATGCATTTCAGTATATACATTTGGTTGAATAATTCCTATCTAGTGGAGTATACTTGTGCAGTAGCTAAACAATGTCTGGAAGAAAAAAATATGTGGGTAAAAATAGGGATTTTATAATTGTACTTATTTAATGGGATTGCTATTTTTTACTTCTATAATGTCATACTAATCTCTTTATGTTTCAAATATTAGCACCTGAAGATATAACTTCTTATTCCATACACTAATAGTTTTTTATCTGCCTTGTAGATAGTATATAGTTTTAAAATGCCATCAAGATCTGAAAAATGTCGAGCACTAATTAATTATTAAAATTGATAAAGGAAGGTAACTGTGTTACTGTTAATTTTCTTTTAATTCACAATCATATGTGATCTTTTTTCTAATACTTTCCCTTGTAAGGATGACATTTCTTTTCTGGTAGTCTGTGGTAGCCCACACAGTGCTTCAGCTTACAAGAAAAAATAACTCACCTACTGAAACATACTTCTAACCAGTAACTTCAGGTGCAGCTCACTACTACCACCAGTACAGCTCATGTTACACTAAAACAATCTGCTTTCCAAGCGCTACAGCTGTCTAGTGGTACAAACAGACTAAGGGTCAGGGATCACCGTGATGTTGCGTTTGAGCTGTGTTTTTCTCCTACTAAGCTGCAGGTTTCAATGGAGGGTGGGAATAAGTGGTGTGCTGTTGCTCAACTGCTTTTCCTAAAGCTCATCAGCAAAAGTTTATGAGAAGGTAGCTGCCTGTCAACCTATTTTATACACTAGCCCTCCATGATCTTTCCTTTGTTCTCCTGGGGATTACCTACAGTGCCCAAGAGGTGCAAATGGCATGCAAACACATGAATCCACAGAAAATTCAAAAAGTAATGCAAACACAAAAATGAAACATACAAACTCAAACATTTGACAAGTAAACACAAAACTAAGAATGGCAAACACAGGCAAAGGAAAATGCTGCAAAGGAAGAATGCTACAATCACAGAAACTAGATGGAAAGTGCAAACAAACTGTGAATACAAAACCTTCTGCAAACACATAAATTATGCCAACACACACAACATATGCAAAAGAAAATGCTTCAAGTAGCAAAACAACTGCAAGATGGTTCATGTACCTCCCACTAAATATTCTGAATGTTTCTAGTTTTGTTTTTATGCCATGTGGGATACAGTAAGCCGACTATATTTAAAATCCACATTTGAGTTGAAGGTGTCAATTGATGTGAGACCAATTTTCAATTAATCCTCGATGTTCATCAAAAAGTGACTAATCTGATAGCTCGATCTGTCCCTCCCTGCAGGGGCGCAGTCTGGCAACATTACCAGGATTTTGCATAAGAAGGCAGAGAAGACATGGGAGTTTTTGCTTACAAAAACTGTACTAAAAAGTTTAATATTGTCTGTGGATTGTCTGTTGGGAACATTCAATTTGGACACACGTTACTAAAACTAAATTTGAGAACTAAACACAGTTAGTTCTATTTCCAAAATCAAAAATGAGTCTTGATGAACAAAAGCCTGCTGCCTACGAAAAGAACAATCCAGTTATTAACAGGAGCTACTGGCTGTTCGTCTCCATGAAGGTAAAAGGTTGTTTTTTTTAAATCTTTTTGGTGATAATTACTTGTTTCCTTATGTTTATCTTTAACAAAAATATATTTTTTTAATTGATTACAAATGTGTTTGGTAATATACTGTATTGAGAGAAACATGCTGGCATGGGTTTTAAATATTGATACACAGCCTGATTACATACACCATAAAAGCTTAAATTTCATCCTCCTCTCAATTATGTACACTATTCACTCACCCCCTTTAGTAACTATAATAGTGTGTTCACACCGAACGGGTAACATGTAAAAAAATTTGCAAGTTTCTTGTGCTTTTGCTTGCCTGACATTTAAGAAGAAATTCAGGAGTGAGTAACGGCAATTCGTACAGTGGGCAAATTCACCGGGTTAAGGCTCCCCTATGTCATCCATTTTGCTGGTCATCAGTTTGACCTTGACATGACTTGATTTACAGAGCAAGGCGCTGGTGCTTTATCTACTTTGGAAAGCAAATCAAGAGACGCTCCCAGCTCAGAGAGTCCAGGAGCTACAGCTGGATCATGGCCACCTCCCTCAGAGCTTAAGATAGGGGGAGACGCTGGAGGTTATATAGAAACAGTCCTATGTGAGACATAAAAGTCATTTTTGGGCTAAATAGAAAGTTTCTTTTAAAGCCACTAAAAAATCTTGTCTCCACTGCGCTCTTTCAGCCTATGTCACAGCCACATCTGGTCCCCAATTGGTTGTTGCAACACGAAAATACAGAAAAGTTCAGATTTTTCAACTTGAGTCAGTGGTGCTCTTGCCTCACTGTATTTGTTAAAAAAAACAAAATTTTGCCTTGCTAAATGTGCGACCTTTACCATGCTACTATCCTAAGCCTCCATCTGCATTATTGATAACATGTAAATTATTCGCACCAGGCACAGAAATCACATTCAGTGTGAAGGCCCCTTAAAAAGAGTTGGGCACAACTTTACTCACAGTCAACATGACTCTGTCCATTATCATTCCTTCTATGTCCTTGAAAAGTTTGGACTTCAACACTGATTTGTCTGTTGCTGCCTTAAAGTAATTTTACTGACTTGATGTAGAAAAATGAATGTCTATTGACTTTTTCTTGACGTTTGCTGAACATGCTAAATGCCTCAGGTTACTTTGTGCTTCACTGTATAGCAGTTGAATCTGTCCTAGGTATTTTAGAGCCAATTAGCAAACTTCTGCCTTAATTCTGACTGGATCTCATCAAAACCATTTCAGATGGTTGATTTCCTGACATTGAACCAACCTTTAAGCATAGAACAACATGAAATAATTATTTCAAAATCACCAACGAAAATCCAGGAACTAAAATTGGGCAGGTAAATTATCTACTGGAAGATGGTATTATTGAAACATCTTTTGCATTCTCCAAATTCAAGACTATAAGTGAAATTATACATGCATTTTACTCGACAACACATTGCTAAATTGATGAATTTACACTTTTTTAGGCTGAAATTGTGTGTACCTTTGTATGCTGTTGGTTATTTGCTCACCTTCAAACTTGGTCTTGAGGATGAACTCTTTATAGAACCTTTTGCCATTGCCTGGTTTCATTGCATCACAGACCTTTGATGTGTTGGAGCATACTGCTTGCCTCATGTTATGCAGAGCAAAGGCCATGGCATACACAGCATTCACCACAAACATGATTTTTGACTCTTGCTCAAAAGTTCCATCTCGTAAGCTGTGTTCACTGCAGCTGTGGTCCTGAAGGCTGCAGGCAAATCGGTGCTCCCAGAACTCCTTAAACCACGGGTTCCGCGTGTTGGTGTATGGGTTTAGCTTTGTGAAATAGTCTTCAAACTCTCTTATTGGGTAGGAGGCCAGTTCAATGGTGAAGGCCCCATCTGCTGCACTCTCACTGCCTCTCACTACACTCTCCTGTGCTCCCCATCCGTCGCTGGCCACCCAGATAAATGAGGTGTTCATTCGAGCAGCAGCTGCCAGCAACTCACGAGCATCCTCACTGCGGGTGAATAGGATGACCACCCTGGCGTTGGACTTCTGCTGCAGGGAGCGAATCACATTCTCGTAGCCCTGACGGTTCATGGAACGGCTAACCTTTGCTGAAGTGGCGATGCAGATTTGCCGATTGCGGGCCTCTTGTTGGAATGCATCAATACCAGTCTCGCCATAGTCGCCTTCAGATGCTACTGTTGACACGTAGGTCCAGTTGAAGTAACGCAGGATTTCGGCCATGGCCTTGGCCTGGTAGAAGTCTGGAGGCACCGTGCGGGCAAAGTAGTCATAGCGAGTCTTGTCACTAAGCTTTGCACTAGTTGAGGCATAGCTGATCTGAGGTATTTGGAACAGACGCAAGAGGTTGGCCACCTGGAAAAGAGGATAGCCATTATTTACTGCTTTCTTCCATTTTATTTAAAAGCTCAATTGATATACAGTACCAAGAAGAAACAGACTCCTTGTATCTGCCAAAGAAAAGCACGTTCAAATCATGATCTTGGTACGTTCATAGAATGTGATTTGCAGCATTAATTTTCAGTCACACATTGCATTTTACATGTAGCATAACATGATTATGTGTCAGGCAATTATACAAAATATATCAACCTTTGTGTTTGTCCAATTTGGACCAGCAGATTGAAAGTTATGTGGAAGTACCAACTTCATCCCTCTAGCTTAATCGTACTTCAGAGAAATACATATGATCAGGTAAGTGTCATGTAAGCTCTTTTGGGTAAGCTCTGACTGCAGTAAAGCAAGTCCCTGGACGACTCATTCAATGACCCTCCAAGTTACGTCGCTATGTTTTTTGTGAACAGTAGCCTGCACTGAGCAGTGTCACTCAACAAGTATTGGACATTGACCTGAAAAATCTAATAATATATCTCAAATTAAGCTAAAACATATGTTGAAACTTAAACGGTTAATGTTTAAATAAAAAACAAACAAATTATATTAAAAATCAATCATCTAAGGGAAGTTTTTTTCCTCCTGCTCAAACAAATACCCTATTTGGCTCCGTACGTATATCATTTTGTTACAGTTTTGTTGGTGTATTTTTCATTATCCCAGGTAAAATGTGTGAAGTCCGGAAGTTTCTTCCATTGTCATACTTGTGCCATACTTTCTCAAATTATGTGTTTACTGTGCCATACCTCAATTATGCCATGGATTTTCCTAGTATTACTCTCCTTACTGAAACTTTTGTTTATTTAGATAAGTTTGATCCATTGTGAGCACTTAAAAAAAACTAAAAAAAACTGTTGTTTTAGCAACAAATTAACTAATGTTTGGAAAATCTCATCAAGACAGTTGAACTTTTTATTAGAATGAATATATAGGTGTACAGTAAAGACAACTGGATGGTATTATTTATTGTTTGCTTTATATGCTTTATTTATTCATGTAACTGGGATATTGCAAATTGTTTGATTCTAAAATTTTCCCAATATTTTTAAATATTGTTGTTTGTGTATTTTTCTCAGATTAACAATTTAGTTGTTTTTTGCATATTGTTCATGGTAAATATGTGATGGTAACACATAAAATATAGAGTCACTTTTACCCATGGTTATTAAATAAAGGCTGATGCTATATTTGAATGTGTATCTACTTACTGGTATTCTATTTCAGCTCCATGAGAGAAAGCAGCTAAAAACTCTGCTATGATGCAACGTTTTTTTACCTTAAATTTTTCTTTATGTAGAAAAAAAAAGGGAATTACAAATTTGCTTCACTAGGAAGCAACACAAATAACTGTCCACACATAAGGCTTTTATAAGTGCATTTAATGGTTTTTCCACTACAGGCATTTTTTTTCCTTTAAGAAATAAGCATTGAAATGTGTTATCTTGAAATGTTCCTAAATCCTTCTACCCAGACTAATATATTGATTTTCTTGTGGGTTTGGTGGTGATATGGTGACCACGGGTGAATAACAAATCTCTTTTTTCTGAAAACTCAGTGTGCCATCCATGTTAAACACTAAAATGCTGAAATAATTGCCTGGCGTGGTTTAAACAAGAAATCTCTGCAATTACTTCTCACAGAGCATCATAGTGCCATGACAGGGATGCAGCAAAAACTTGTCATTCTGCAGCATACCTCATGAGACACAGTAGTGATTAGTGAGAACCCATGGGCTTCAATATGGCTGTTTCCTCCCCCAAGCATCATTGTATGCCTGGAGGTTTTCCAAACAAGGCATCCCTACAGATCTAATTGGAAGCTTCTACACTCACACTGAGTGCCATTCAGTTCACTCATTCTACCATTACACCATATTCTATTTAGAGCAGAATCAGCTTTTGTATTCAATTTATTCCATGAGCTTGTACTTTAACAAACTTTTGTAAAACAGAATGTCAGTCAGACCACTAATTTAATGTTAACAGCTATCGCATGCATTTCCCGAGAAAATGTCATCAGCTTATTTTAATGAACTTTAGCAACTGTAAACAACCTTCAATCAGAGGTGCCAAATTTTATTTCTATCAGTGGCGGACGAAGTACTACACTGTAGTACTTGAATAAAATTATTGATACTCATAGTTAAATCTTACCCAACTACAAGTAAAAGTTACTCAGTCAAACATCTACTCAATTTAAAGTATTGTAGCACTCACTTTTGAAAATGCTTAAGTGTTGTGTGTATGTGAAGAACATGCATTTTAAAGTATTTAAATATTCAAAAATACAAATTAAATTTCTAATATCAGTACATTTCGGTGTAACTTTCAGTTTAATTTTCAGAGTCATTTTAAAGTACTATTTAACTTTCAGAAACCACCTGATGGTTTGATGGGCAGCTATTTTGATTAGCATTTTTTATTTTAAAACAATTGCAACAACTAAACAGGATTGTCCTGATTCTTCCCGGCCTTTATTGCGGAATAGAGGTTTAAAGTTGAATCTCTTACCACAAAGAAACCGCAACTCATCTTACTGAAAAACTTGGTCACATGGCAACAACTCTCAATAAAAGAGAGCTTGATAAAATCTGTAATGGAATGTCATTAAATCTCTAAAACAGTGGTTTCCAAATTCAGTCATAAGGGCTGCTATGTTAGATGCTGAACTTGCATTTAAAACTGAATAAGTAAGTAGCAGCTTCCTTCAAATGAAGTGGAGTAGAAGTACAATATTTCACTTTGAAATATAGTGGAGTACCCTCTAAAAAATTATTCAAGTAAAGTTAGGATACTCAAAAAAAATACTTAAGTACATTAATTAAGTAAATGTACTTTGTTACTTTCCACCACTGATTTCTACACAGGTAAGTATCACTTAATTCTCATTTCGATTTTCTAAATCTGGTTCCAGTAATAAATGCATGCAAAATATTTAGTTGTGATCAGCGAGAGAAAAGTTAATTTTCATCATGGAACCTGAGGTTTTTTTTCTAAACTTGACACTGACTTGGACTGATTCATAGTCCAAAATTTGATTGCTGTTTTTTTGTTACTTAAAATACAACTAATACCAGATATTTAATTACAGTGTGTACTGTATACCAATATAGGAAAACCTTTCTTATTTAACCACACTTGTTTTGGTAAATGCCAGAAAATTTAGAGTACTTTTTTTTTCTCATTTTATAATAGTTCTTTAAATTCTGAGATTTACGTACAATTCTTCAGAATGAAGTAAATGCCTCTAAACTACAGGATTAGAGTCAAATGTTATGGATATCATTCCACAAGCTGCTAAAGAAAGCTTGCAGTACTAGAATTTTGTCCCCTGCTTGCTCACATATTTTGTGTAACTGATTCAGGTTTCTATGGAACAGGGTTTTTCGATGGCAACTTCAAAACATTGCCTTTGTTTTTGTTGACCTACTTTGCAACCAATTTAGAGCCTAATCTTCAAAGACTCCAATTAAGAGGTGGTAATTCACGCATCTGATTTTTTTTCTAGTACACGCAATAAGAGGGAATGTTAGTGATCTACAAAGACTGCTGCACAAATGTAAAGATTAAGAAACAGGTTTGGTTCCGTCAATGGAGTCTGAGGTTAAAATGATAATAATTTAAAATATAAGTATGAAAATTCTATATAATATTTATAGGTAGCTGAAATAGGTGACTTTTAACTGCTACAAACAAAAATGAAAATACAAAAAGAGAACTAGATAAAGTTAAATATATAAAGAATATATATATACCACAACGAGAAAATTTATTTTAGTCTGATTGATATAAAGCAGATTATGTTCAAAACATCTGGATTCACCTCCACCAGCCACTCTCAACAGCATTTTTATATGTTATTATGCAAAACAAGGTAAGCTGTTAAGAACTGAATTAAGTTAAGCATGCTTTGTGAACGCTTATATTTTATTATAGCAAGGGAGTTAAAAAAAATCCTATTGCAATGAGAAGGAGTTGCACCTCCCCCCCTTTTTTTCAATATTACCCTACTGTTCTTATTTATGATAATCCAAATATGTTTATATTTGCACAGAATCTCTCTCCACCAAATAGCTTTGTACCAATATCTCCTTTGTGGCAACAATGATTGTAGATAATTTTGTGTCGGTTTGCACCTGACTATAAGGAGTTCTAAAAAAGATGCCAAACTGCAGCCTAAATTTGGAAAATTGTTTTGCATGTCTAAATATGTACATCTACATATTTTCCACCCATTAATGGGCACAGTTTGATCATTAAAATATGATATGCAAATTCATTAAGGCAAACACACAAAAAATGGTTTGCACACTGAATTTGCTGCTGAATTGTAAACGTAAATCATTCGCTCCTTCTTTGAAGGTCTGCTGTGCATGTACAGATGTTTGCATTCATCTTAAGATGCACAAACCTACTGAAGATCAGGAGATCTTAGTTATTTGTAATACACAGTTGTACAGAAACTTCTCTATTTCCAAATATTGTTCATTCTAAATGATGTCACTTATTTTGTAAAATTCCTTCTGATTCGCTTTACAGAAATATAGACATTAAAATTCTGCCACGCTTGTACCCCACACTCCATATGTACCCTGGTCTTTATGGCCACATACATCAGTTCTGGTTTCATAGGACCACAGGGGCATTAAGGTATTTGTCCCTGAGTGCAAACATGTTGCTTTTAAAGTAATGAGCTCTATGCACAACTCCAGTACTTCCTGAAATGAAGGCATCTCTTTTGCTTTTCATCTTTTCATACTGATTAATCCAGGTGTGGCTGGCCATTTTTACTGAGGTCAGGCACACCCGGAAATAATCAGTTCATCCGATACAAAAAGACAGGAAACAATATCTGACATTAAGCTATTACTTGGGCCAAAATGTATGCAGTGTTGCATTAAGCCCACTCATTTCATTCAGAGTGATGAAACTCTTACCAGCTTAATCCAGCTGTTTCAGAGATTGGTGGTGCATAAATGTGTACCCCAAACCCACCTACTGTTGAGTATAATGGCTGGATATTCTTAAATTTTATGCCAGCAAATTATTGTCTGAACAGAAAAACAGGACACCCAAAGACATCTGGAGATTGCGGCAAAGGATAAACCAAAAATCTCCTCCCCATATTCCGGCTGATTACTTTAAGTTTTTCAATAGAGACACAAAAGGAGAAGTGCATTGAAGTTATGGTAAATCCACAGGTGCACATCAGTTGAGAACTAACCAACGGAATCTTACATATCCATTACATCATCATCTGGACTTCAATTTCTCTTCTCTCAGGTGGACACCAGCATCTCAACGGGCTCATTGTTACCTGTTCCCTTCTCTTTCTGTAAATTACATCACAACTGTTGCTACCTCTGGTAAAGACTTGAAAAAAAATAGTTAGATTTTTTTTTTTTTTTTTTTCTGTAGTGTAATCTCACAATGGGAAATCTAAAATATTTAATCTGATTACATTTATTGAGGGCTGACAATCAAACTTAAAAATCATAGGTTTAAATACAATTCTCAGAGAAACTTTTTAATAATACCACTAAAAAAAAAACAAATGAAGAATTTTTAAAAGTGAATTTCAAAAGAATTTTTTAAAAGTTATTCACAGTTTCTAGTTATTTCCGAATAGTAATCAATGTCCCTCTGTCATGATCTGTCTTGTTTCTGCTTCATTCTGCCCTCATGGCTACTGATTAACTATTGTTTTCACCTGTGCCTCTGTTCATGCTAATTGTCCTCACACGTGCTCCTGTCTACTCAAGCACCTTCCTGGTCTCATTCAGGGCCCTGTCACACCTTGCCCGTTTAGCCAGCGTATGCCAGTCTCAGAATCTCCTAAAATGCTGGCATTCGCTAAACCTTCTATGTATTTTTCAATTTTGATGCACAAGCATCATTTCATGAACATTACGAAGCAGCAGTTAAAGCTGCCATCCCTCAGGAGCAGGAGCCCAGTGCCTGGAGGCACCAGGTCTGCATGAAAATATTTCTTTGATTGTGGTATTAACCTAGCTGCTGTTTACCACCCGCCCATAAAAAATAAATAAATAAAAGGAAGAAATTGAAAGAAAGAAGGTTTACAGTCACAGCAGTTTCAGCGTCTGTTGGTCGTAGGCGTGAACTCATGGAGGATCCATCACACGGATCTTCTCGCTCACCCTACGATGGGGATGAAGTCTGGAGGAGTACTGACAATTTCCTCCTGTGAAACCCCTTTTACACCAAAACGCCGCCACTCGGCCAGTATACAGTAGCTGTAAGTTAGAAACACGTTCAGTCAGTGGTCGCCTGGAACACGTCAAATACGTTGATATACGTTTAAGATAAGTTCTTGATAGGTTATGCAAAGTTATGCACACGTTACTCATAGGTTTTGGTAAACTAGACAACACAACTTCTGAGTAACTTATACTTGATGTATGTCAATGATCAAATAACTAACCACTAACTTATGGCCCGCGTATGAGCACATACTAGCATAAATCGGGCAATTTGAGCATGCTCAAAACATACTTGCCGCATGTCGACGTGTGCCAGCGTGTTTCACCATGCTTCAGCGTGCTAATAACTCATAAAAAAAAATTCCATAAGTAATCCGACGTATGCCTGCGTTTTTGCCAAATTTTTTGTACATCAGGTATACGCTGTATAAATCGTCAAGGTGTAACAGGGGCTTCAGTGTGAGATTGTCTGTTGTCTTCTTCTGCCAAAGCTTTTAAGTTTGCTGCCTAGATTTTTTACCAGATTCATCTTGTGACCTTTGCCTAAAGCTTGTTTGCTCTGACTAAGTCCCCAGGACCACCCAACCTCTATTGTCTTGGGTACTGATTTCAAGGTCACAGATTCTGGACCTAAATTTACCTTGTCTCTCATGCTTACTGACTTAGATTGGACCTTGGACCTCTGAAGAAAGATGTTGTGACTGGATTTGATTAATAAATTAAGCCTCAGTGAATACATATTTTGAGCAAGATGATAAATCAGCTTCCTGGTATGTTGAAGTACCATTCGTGTGCGTCCAATAATTTAATTCAACGTTATTAGTTTTTCAAAATATATAAGAACTATGCTCTAATTTGTAGTTACCAATCTGTTGTTACCACATTTTAATTTGACAAACTGGATCTTCTCGACGTTCCTTTTCCTATTTGGCGAGATTGCAATGGGCTCTATGCACAGCTCCACTACTTCCTGAATTTAAGGCAGCTCCTTTGTTTCCTGTCTTTCATTACTGGACGAACTGATTAATCCAGGTGTGTCTGGCCAGTTACTTAGGTCATACACACCTGGATTAATCAGTGCATCCAATCATGAAAGTCAGGAAACAAAGGAGCTGCATTAAATTCAGGAAGTAGTGGAGCTGTGCATAGAGCCTATTGCGGAGCTTGACCTGACCGGTCAATAAAAAAAAATAAAAAAAAATAGCTTTGCTCCATATTTTGACAGTGAAGGACGGAGAAGGCGTACTTGGACGATGACATGCGGAGGTGTAGTGGTGGATGTGGAACAGATCTCATACATTAATATGACTGCACAAGTGCTTAGCACGACATACGAGAGCGGGCGGGGACAGAGGATGTGGATCTGGGGTTAACAGTGACAACATGCTTTGGTCAGTTAAGACTAATTGAGACAACACAAAGGGTGCTACAAGTGACAATGACAGTCATCGCCACTGGGGTGAAACCCAACATAGAGGATTCAATAGTGGGAATCATGATCTTAAGTTGCTTGTCTCCAAAAAAATTGATTGCTAAAGAATATGGTGGAAACCTGATAATTTAAAAAATAGTCTGTAACAGATCCGGTATCAAGGATAAAGAGTAATGAGATTATGTTCTGTCATCACTTTGTGGAAGGACAAATAATATAGGACAGTGAGAAATAGCTAAAATGTTTTCCTCCATGTTAAAGTGGTTGCAGACTGCACTGTGGAGCATCCTCTTTCACTGGTCAGTCAATCAAACCCTTGCTGATTGGTTTGCGTATCAAATGAATGAAGCTAAAGTTATTTTTTAATAAAAATTTTCAGCTTTCTGCTCATGAATACATGCTTAGAATTTGATACGCACAAAATTTGCCTGTGTCCTTTTCGCACATGCATGTTGAGCTCTCAAAATTGCAATTTTTGGCAGCAAATTTATATTCAAACATTAGCATCTTCTTCCACGAAGCTACAAATCCTATTGGGGAAAAAAAGTGTAGGGCAAGCTGAAAGAAAGTTGGCATAAGAGATAATCCAGGGCTCCGGTTAATCTAGGGAGATTGTGCAAAGAGGAATGATTTTAAAAAATCTCTTTACCTGCTCTAAGCTTGTGAAATTATAAGACTTATGTGCTGTCGTTGTTACAAAAATGAGTAGTAAAAAGAAACAATTAATTTTACTACCAGTGACCTTTTTATAGATAAATCCTAACATGTGAATGTATTCAACAGAATCCTGCCCTCCGCAAAAACATCAAAAATGCAACACGATTAAACAACAAATATATAAAAGAGTATCATCTTGCATTGAGTATGGCTATGCAGCTACAAATTAATCTCTTTTGAGCTTTTCTGAGACTTTCTCCCTTTGTCTGAGCAAAAAACTTCAAAAAGGTGCTAGATTTCTGTGAAATATGAATGAAATAGGCTATCTCTTTTAACCTTTTGAATTGTGATGGACAGTTTTCACCAAACCCTCCTGCAGCAGATAACACAGATGTGCTTCAAGCTCTTTAAGGGGAAAAACAAAGGATATTTGATGCGTTTGGGTAAAAAGTAGAAGCCATTTATCTGTTTTTGCTTCAGACTTTCTAAAGTAATCTCACTCTGGGAATTATATTGAAAAAAGTTCAATTTAATTCCACATTGAAGACATTTTTATTAGCAGGCTGTTTTTAAATTGAATTGCCAAAACGTTCTTCTTTTATATTGCATTTTATGAATATTTATTTTTTATGGTTGTTTGTGAATTGTAATTGGCTGAATGTAGCGTGACACTCTTTGAAGTCCTCAGACTGTCATGATCCTGGCACTGGTGGCTGGCTTGATTGCTCATTCCACTCACCTGTTTAACTCTGCCTGGGTTCTCATCGCTGCTAATCTGATGCACCTGTTTCCAGCTCCTATATATACTGCGTGTTTTCCAGCTACCAGTACCAGCCTTTAGATTTAGGGAAAGATCAGCTTATGGTTACATATTGGTGTCGTTTACAGGGATGTGGCAATGAAAATATAGCAAAAAAGTGTTATAAAGGAGTAAAGGTTTTGGATGGATAATAAAAGTAAATCAGAAGAATATAAAATAGGAAATGTATGGTTTAATTCACCTAGACCCATAAGTAATATCCTTATTTGGTTATTTCCAAATGTTGAGATAGATTTTAATATAATGAAATTTAAAAAAGACTGGGTAGACAGAAGGAGAGGTCAAATGGCAAATCATTATATAAGAACTAAAAATTATAGCTATTTAGATATATATACAGATGGATCTAAAGATGATAAAGGAAAAGTAGGTATAGAAATATACATTCCAATGATGGAGGTAAGCACTGGGAGGAGATTACCTGATCAGATGTCAGTATATACAGCAGAAATGATGGCAATAATTATAGCATTACAATGGATAGAGGAAGTAAAACCGGCTAGAGTGGTTTGTTGTGTTGATTCTTTGGCAGCTCTTTACGGTATCCAAAATATGAAATCAGACAGAGAAGATTTATTATTAGAAATACATCAAAGTTTGTTCAGAATACAAAAGCTTTATATAAGTGTAAAGTTTTGTTGGGTTCCAGCCCATGTAGGAGTAAATGAAAATGAAAGAGCAGACCAAATAGCTAAAAAAATCAGTCAGAACAAATAATATTATAAACATACCGTATGAGGAAGGAGAAGCTGAGACAATAATTAAAAAAAGAAATTAAGGAAAAATGGCAGAATAGATGGAACATGGATAAATGTGGAAGAAATTATTATAGTGTACAGAAATCTATTAGTGCCAAGTGTGTGGTTAGAAAGAATAGAAGAGAGGAGACTAACTTTAACAAGGCTAAGATTTGTTTGAACATATTTTATTATATTGTAGGAAATACGATGAAGAAAGGATAAGATTAAAACAAAAAACAAGACAAATATGAAGGGAATGGAATTTGAAAGGATTAATAGGAACAATAGGAGAGAGGATAAAGGAAATGCAGTATGGATATAGATATATATAGATGTAGATATAGATATATAAATATAGACATAAAGATATATGTAGATATATATATATATATAGATGGATATAGATATGAAATAATCATCAAAAAAAGTTAAGGTTGCAATCTGCCATTAAACAAAAAGTAGAAGCAGCTACCAGTGCCAGATTATTCAAGCTGTTTGGTGAGAGTAACTCTAGCATTCTGTTTGTTGTTCTGATTATCTGATTGTGACCTGTTTCTGCCCTGTGGATCTTGAGTTTTGCTTTGCCCTTGTCTGCTCTGTTAATCTGTCTGTTCTGGACTGATTCCTGGATTATACTGGCTCACCTAACTTGGACTGTTCTTCTGACCTCTGCTTGGATTCCCCTATTGTACCTCATCGGCTCTCTGATCTTCTGGTCTGTGAATTTGGTTCTGCTACGACTTCAGCTTTGAACATTCCCTTCATTGCCCCTCAGCGTCGACTAGCATCAGCTCCACTCTGAACCAGGTCAGTGACTATTTTCTCTTAGTTGTTATCAGTCACTGACCTGAGTTTCTGTTCCTACAGAGGATCCGGTTTATCTGCTCCAGCTGACAAGCAGCCGCACATTGAGTGTTCAATAAAGACTTGTTTTGAACTAATCCAGATCTGTCTGCTTTGAATATTGGCTCCAAGATTTTGAGTCTATGACAGACTTGATAAAGCATTATATCAGTACAGGCCATGTACCATTTATAAGCCATTTACATGATTATATTTATATATCCACATGCATTTTATTACTTGCTTTATATCTCTTGAAGCACTAATATATATGAACACCATGTGTAGGTTTTCTTGGCTTCCTAAATCTCTCCTTGTCTTCAGTTTCTAATAAAAAAACATGGATTATTATACAGCAAATACACAGTAAAATCTTTATCTAAATTACAATCAAATAAATATATATGTTAAGAAATATGTAATATGTATATTCTTATTTTCATCAATTTAACTTAACCTAACATAATGTTTACTGGCAGTTAACATGGCAGCAGTTCTCAGGAAGTCATACTTGCATAATAAGGTAGTTTCCTCTCGCAGGAATGTCTGCCTCAGTATATTCCTGAAGAAGCTTGACAGCAAACCTTTCAGAATGGCACTGAAGTGTGTGACAGCCGCCTTCTGTTTGTCCTCATTCAGTATTTCCCTCCTATTCTGTCACAAAGCAACAGCAAAGACTAGCTAAGGAGAATCTGATTACACTGCATGGTGACTCTAAAAATACTTAAATCCTGGCTTCACAAGGTTTTAGATTCACCACAGTAGAAGACATTGCAGTTTGCAGCAAGTGTCCTAATTTAGCACAATATTTGGAAATATTTATCAAAAAATAATAGCCTTATTAAAATAACATGTTGTATTCTAGTTATGGCCACTGTCTTTAAACTTGATGTCTTGTTTTGGTTCCATTATTCAGGAGGTTCATTAGTGACACTAGAAATGTATATTACTCTCATCCCTGAGTGTTTCCTCTGTCCAGGCAGAGTCTCTTAGCAATATCAGAGCCCCTGCTTATATGCAGGGAGCAGCTGCTAATATATGGAGACTAATATTGAATACGGGGAGTGTGATTACTGAAGCAATAAGTCAGATGAAAGCCTTTGCAATGTCTTTTCTCTTTGATTTTAAACACCCAGGAACGGTTGAAGATTATTTTAACAATCTTATTTCACAGACAGATACTCGGAGGGGGGGGGCTGTAAATATTCATAATTTTTAATATCTTATATGCTCCTGTCATTCAAATTTGAATCCGTTATTTTAGCAGCTGTCCCTGCGTGCAAATCCAGTTAAAGTGATAGAAATATGGAATTCCCTTTCATAAAAGACAATAAAGAGATTGTTTTCCCCCTCGCCTGGCACAAACCTCCAACAGAAATATATTAGTTTTAAAATGAGTCCTTGCAGCGAAACGGTAAAGGTTGCTGGTGTTTTATATAACAGGAACAAATGAGCCACTAAGCCTTGCTTTAGACCAGAAAGCATATTTGGGCAACTAAATGGTAAGATGATTGTAATAGTAGCTCAGTTTATTGTTCATGCAGAAGTATTATGAAAAACTAAAAGATGGATGCAACCTTTGAAAGTCTCATACTCGTATGTCATGTCATTTTTCTTATTCAACATTGAAAGTCCATTGTATACCCCTAAGGTTCCTGTCAGGCTGAGCTCTGCTGTAGATTCATTAGATGTCATCCACTGCATCTGCTCAGCTCAGCTCTGCTGTAACAACATATAATTGGTCAGCTTTATATTATGAACATACACAGCTTTATATAAGTTGTCAAATATTGTCAAATGGTATCCCCCATCTACAGGAAAACAAAGAAACAAGAGATAATACCAGAATGACAAAATCAGCCTACATTTTTGTAATAATGTTAAAATTAATATACAGACTATACAAAAGCTTATACCCTAACTGACTATTTAGATTTTCTAATGCTGGACATTATATGTTTTCTGTCAAAACTTAAAGAACCCCTTTTTGCAGCAGCTTATAAAAGTCAGAATTTCAAAATTATTAGTTTGTTGCATGTGAATAACTCACTACATGACTTGTAGTTGCATATAATAGATAATATAGCACAACATCCTACCTATTAATTTGATCTGCTATGCTCAGTGTGCTGTCTTTTCCATCATAATGGTTTATTTTTACAGTAGGAGGTTCTATCTTGGCAGAGAAAACATAATTAAAATAAACAATACAAATATGAAAACCATACATTCTAACAGAAATCATTTAGTTAATCTTAACTGAACTAAATTGATAAAAATTCAATCAGATTTCAAGCAGTTATTTAGAAAACATGCAAAGCCCTTTTCATAAAGTGTACGTTAATATCTGGTTTTAGTGGTGAGTTTATAGCATTGTTGATCTTTAACTTCCTCTACTGAGAGACATTTAAAGATGTGTTTTGAAAGCAGCACATTGTTTAATAGCTGAGTAAAATCCAGACATTGGTTTCCTTGGGAACCATATTTTTATCTTCCACCTAACATGCTTGTGTAATCTTTGCACAATCCTTTTCTGTCATCATTTTACTTTGAAATGCACCGGCTTTGTTTGTCATTACACCAAGTTGCAAAACTTCAGGACAGTTAAACAAGGATGGTCTTTAATTGCCACATTCATAAGGATACCTTGTTAAAGGGGTCATAGAATGCAAAACCGAGTTTACATTGTCATAGATGCATTACGATAGTTCAGTGGGTAAAATGGACGTACAGAGGAGTTGAAACCCCATCAACACCTTTCTCTGTAAATCTCATAATTCTAAACTTACACCATAAAACGGGCGAATGCAAACAAAGCCACGAATTGACGTAAATTCGGGGATGTTGCCTTATTTGGTCCTGGCCTGTACTTTTGTCACACCCCAAAATTGACAAACAGACCAGCCCACTGGTTCACTGGGTTCATGAATAGAGGTAGATGTAAGACACCAGTTTAGTTGTTTAGCCTACAGTTGGGTTTACTGCTAAAAGAATTACAAAGCAGACAGTTTCTCTACTGAAAATGAGCCAGAACCATGGGCGTAAATGCAGTGTTCTAGGCTGCACAGAGAAAGGGGAACATTTTTACAATCTTGCCAAGGAACGGAAGACTTGACAGGCATGGATTATTTTTGTCTATCAGAAGGTTCCTGCAAAGTCTGATGCTCAGCTGTTCATTTGCTCTAAGAATTTTACAGAAGACAGCTTTCAAAATCTTGGACAGTTCAAAGCAGGATTTGCTAAACCTCTTTTACTGAAACGAGTGGCTGTTCCGACCGTAAGGCCATCACAACCGTAAGCTGTAGGTATGTATTATTAAGATGCTAAGCTGTTGATAGCAATGATACCATGTCTATGGTGACCAGATTTGGGTATCTGAGGGTAGCTGGGCTGCTGACTGGCCCGGACCGGGCATTCGAACTGTGCCATCAGCTTCGGGGCTACTGTCACCGGGTCACGTTTGGTTGGTCCGTCCCCCACTGGCTCCCTGCCCCAGTCCCCCGGGGTTCCCGGACCAGCCCTGGAGCTGACGGCTCGGTTCTGCTGCAGTGTAGTCGACCAAAATCCCAGATGATATTAAGATTCCCCCTGGACATTTTTTTTAGGTATGAAAAGTAGGACATGTCCAGGAAAAAGAGGACGTCACCCTACCATATCAACAATTTGATGTTTTAGTGAGTGACTGCTTGTTGCTATGATGCGTCTTTGCTCAGCAGCTTCACTCATGGTAAACCAACCAATCAGCGCACAGCTCATCTAAATATTCCTGTGCATACCATAAAAGGAAGAAAACCTGTCGTTTTACTCAGGGGCTTTTAACCAGGCTTGTATTAGGGCTCATAGAACAGCAAATATGCCATTTTCAGCCCAACCAATGTTACACACCCTATTCAGAGACCTTAAGGATCAGCACTAAATACCCTATATAATCATTCAATGACCCCTTTAAGAGATGAAGATTCAGTTTTGTCTTCTTTACTGGAAATGATGTTTAATACAGTGACTGATATGTTTCAGTTGTCATCACACTTAAAAGATATTTAAGAATTTTTAGAAGAGAAAAGTATTATTCAAGTGTATATTATGCATATACTGTGTCTGAGGTTTAAACATAATGTCAAACTAATATTCTAACTGCAAATAAAATCACAATGATGTATGTCATTTGGGGAGATAACAAACTTAAAGATATGGACCATTCTTGATTTTTTTTTTTCCAAAGATTTGATCATATACAGGGAGCATTCATGTCTTTGGGTCACAGCTGCCTGATGAGAGCCTGATAATAGAGTCTGAAATTCTCCTTGGCAATGAACTGGGATGGGAGAAAGGAATGTAATCCAACTAGCTTTCAGGGTCTATTTCAACAACCTAAAATTTTTTAAATTAAACCTCTGTTATTTCATTCCACTGGCAAAACAAAACTCATCACATCGACCTTTCAAGTAGTTCCGAGGAGTTTATTTTTATTCATTTAAAGGATTTAGACACTAATTCTAGCCCCTTGTTAAAAAAATATAACTATGTTAATTTAGCAATAAAGTCCATTACTTTTATAACACCAGTAGTATATCCTTAATAACAGATTCAGGCTGTGAATGTAGACTTACCTGCCATACTGAGAACAACCGTTTTAAGAGAGAAAAATTTACTGAATTGCATCCGGAAACAGATAAACTCATATTATGATAACTGTGTGACTCCAAACAACCTTTCAGTCATTACAATGTTTTCCCTGATGTTGAATGATATTCAGATGCAATAATTAGAGAGCAGCAATGTGCTTTCTGAATGTGGCAGCATAACAGTTTCAAGGATAGCATCACGCAATAAATGAGGGCCTTTTGAAGTCAACACCAAAGCAGGATTTCTTCCACCATCTGTATAACTCTGGAGAGGCAGAAACACAATAAAGACAGAAGCTCTCCTCCCCCACTGTAACACACTCCAGCAGAGCTAATAAAGCACAGCGAACCAAAAATATTAAACTTCAGGTTATAACAGGACAGATGTCATCACCTCAAATGATTGAATGCTTTCCCAGCAGGCTTCACCGTGGTATGCAGCGCCGGAGTGGCACTAATTTAGGACTGGAGTTTCACGCCTCAGACAAGCCCACTAAATATAATGACCTATTATTATGAAAAATATGTAATTGTATACTTACAGGTTAAGTCTAATACATCACATTGTTCTTTAAAGGCTTTTCTTCACTGTTTTTTTTCCTAAAATCCTTCTAATACATGTTACGGTTACTTCAAAGTGCAAGTTTATTTAAACAAGAGTGCAAATTCGATACATTATTCTTCAACAATATTAGAATAAAAATTCTGGTTAAATAAGTGTCCACAGATATCCAAACCTTTAAGCGAAATAAAATAATTGAAAATATTAATAAAACCCATTTGCTCCAGTTTCCCTTGACTCTCTCGGACCTGCATCACATAAAAAATAATAATCTTAAAGATGTTAGCATATTCATTATGGAAAACACATTTGAACTTAATTAAGACATTTAAATTTATTTCGGAATATTCCATTTCACCTCTGGGTTGAACTTTTGCAAAGCATTCTGGGTTAAACATGCTCTTTTAATGACCATTGATCCAAAATACTTCATAAGGTGCATTATTGGGAATTTTGAGTCCAATTCTTTTTCATCCACTAGACATTCACACAGCCGTATAAAACTACGTAACCACTATATAGTGCTCTATGCAGGGGTTAGGAAAGATGTTCAGACACAGCCTCAGACACCATTGATCTGACGTGTTACTTGCCAAAAAAAAAGGTGCCAGTGTAGAGGGAGGTAGCCCAGGGAAGGAGGTAGCAGCGCAAGCGTTCCACTCATGGCTGAACACCAGCATTTAAAAACAAAAAAACAACAGCCCTTGCAGCCCAAAAACAAGACCATCCCACCAGGAATTGTTCAGGTCCCCCCCGGTTAGCCACTCTGGGCCTGGCGGTATGACAGGGGTAGTCTAATTTTCTTGGTTTACTCAGATTTCCTTCCTCCTTCTGCTCAGGCTACTATGTTTCATAAAGACAAGATCTGACTACAATGCCTCGCAAAGGTATTAATATCCCTTATCACAATATGGCATGGGCTCTAATGCATTTTATCAGGATTTTATTGAATAAACCAACACAGTTAGTGCATAAATTGAAGGAAAAAAATGTCTTTAACCGTTTTTACAAAATCTATATATGACTTCCATGTTCAGCCTCCATATTTTGCTATGCTACCTTTCCCTGTACTTAGCCTACAGCTGCCTGCAAGGCTTTTTTGGAGTATGTATTTAAAAGCTCTGCATATCTACAAGGAGGAATTTTTCTTCATTTTTCCTTGCAAGAGCACTAAAACTTTGCCAAAATAGATCAAAAGTATTTTTCCATTTGTGAAATTCCAAACTACAATTACCACCAACCTTCCTTTGTCATTACAAAATGAAAGCATGGCATGATGCTGCTATAACCATGTTTCAATTAAGGAAGGTTGGTTCAGGTTAATGTTCAGTATTGGATTTTACCACATATATTTATTGTTTTCCAGACTCCTGCTAATGACCTGATTGTCGGACTCCTGAGTGTTTTTTTTACTTTTAACAACACTTTATTTAGACAATTCAAAACCTATAAACAATTGACGTAAAACAAGTGTCAATTAAAAATTACTATTACTGTAAAAACAAGTGACAGCTAAAATTTATTAATTGAGGAGCTTGTTAAATTTTAGGTGTCCTTCATCTCACACAGTACATAAAATATTGTTTAAACCCCACAGCTGAAAAAAATCCTCCTTGTTCTGTGTGGCTCTGTCGAAGTGAAACTCCAGCCTTATTCTGGCTTTAATGTTGCACTTCCACAAAGCCACGTCATCAAGGTGATGTCCGTCCTGCAGTCTGTCTCTACGGGACAGGTAAATCACAATCGTTGCTTCACTGATTAAAAAAATTTCAAAGTCGGGCCATTGGCTTGTTTCTTCTATTTTGGCAAACTCCTCCTGAATCCTGATTGTTGAAACAGCAACATGTCTACGTTCATCTGACCTAATGAACCTCCAATTGGCATCACATGGTGAGTCAGAGTCAGAGTGTCCTCCCTGAGCCATATATATATATATATATATATATATATATATATATGTGTTTGTGTGTGTGTGAGTGGGGGGGGGTTGGGTGGTTGTATAAACTATCATTTAGGAATACCCACAACTTCATTTTATCAAAAGACACTTGATATTGATAATGGTTATGAACTTTGCAAAACACGGTATATATGAAAGGATGCTGTTCCTCCCATCATTAAGACCACAATATGTCTTATTTTTTTCCGATTGCCTGAAAACCATCAACAGCTTGTTACTGTATTTCTTTTATGTCCAGAAATACTGAAAATATGGCTCTAAGCCATTTTGTCATTGTTGTGTAGTTTCTAAGGGGGAAAAAACAGGTAGATTTCAAGGTTGACCTCTCATACTTGTTTTTTAGTAATCCTTGAAGCATGTTGGACTACAGCTGAAAATTATATCATTGTTCTTCCTCTTATTATTTTCCTGGTTTAAATTCATAGCTGTAAAACGTGTGGGCAGCCAAAGCTTCTGAGTCATCATACTTGGTTGGTTTATACTGCTAACATCCCTGATGGCAATTAAAGCTATTTTGGAGAAAATAAATACCAAGGATGGAAAAGTGTATTAGACTACAGGATGACTGTGGAAGCTTCCAAAACATTGCTGGGGTAATTTTGAGCAGATCCCTTTGTGGGTAATGAGAAGAAGGCTGGACTCCCACTGTTGCTGCCATGGCTCATCCTTGGCCTTGTCACAGGCAGGTGGACACATCCCTGCCAGCCAACAGAGGAGCAACCCCACAGATGGGAAAAGCTGCTCTTCTCAATGTTCCCACAGGATGGCCCTTGGCACTCGTCCTTCTCACTTTTATGATGCCCTTCATCTTCACAAAGTGCTTCACTGGGACAAACACAGACTGTGTAAACCAGTGACCTCTAAAGAAAAAACAACTATGGGCTTCAAGCCGTTCTCTCACAGCTCTGTCCATTTTAATGCCAGGAAGGGAACGCCAAACAAAAAGTCTCTTCACATAGTGAAGGAAGAGGTATTTATTCAGATAAAATGGAAAAGGAAACTCACAAAAGATGAGTTTCTTTCAAAGTCTGAGCTAGTTGAAAGACTATTCACACAGACATATGCAAAAAACATGCTGGTCTTTTGTTAACACACCACTTAACAAAACATTATAGAAGTGGGAGATCTATAGGTGTGTGAGAGGAAGCCCTGTTTGTGATAATGGAGGCTTTAAACTATCCTAATATGCTAGAGGGTATCCTCAATTCAGCCTGTCAAGAGTCTCCATTGAGCTTAAACATGCTGAAATCACGCTTTTATCAGTGCAGACTTACAAAAACTTAGCCAACAATGATTCACACTCTGGCTACAGCACTCAACCTAGACAGGAAGTAATTTCTTCCCATTTCCATCCTATGTGCCAATTAGGCATGGGACAATATGAGATTCTCACAGTTTTTCCTTGCATGAAATATCATTATATCATCCTATTTACACAAAAATAAAATGCATGCAGTATCTAAATCTGGTGACACATTATTAGTAATTTTTTCCAGATTTTACTTTAAATTCCCAGATGGAAAAAATTTGATCTGATGTTTTCTATTTCAGGATAACATGATGAGGAGTTGGCAAAAAATCTGCATGTGTGTAAGAAGAAAGTTGATTCCAGCAGCAGCAGTCAAATACACATATATGTACAAAATGATGAACAAAGTAATAGTCAATGTATGTCTAATTTCCTTTCCAATAGGCACACTAACAATTGGTGAAAGAAAATGGTATTGAACCCACATCTTCTGATTGCAGGATAATTATTCCTAATGTGTAAAGATAACCCAACATTTTGCCAAGCGCAAATAAAAAAAAAAACATTTATGAAGCAGGGCTATCTATCCATTATCCATCGTCTGATGCTTAAAGGCTGGTTATACTCTCGCAGCAGTGTGTCACAGTTAGCTTGTCCCAGGTATGACGCGGATTGATTTATGCTCAATATGGAAGCGTGGTCTGTGCTTTGTTATTCCACGACACAACGCAAAAGGGGACAATCAGGAACTATCTGTGGGTCTAGATACGGCGGGGCGGTGAGGAAGTGGGGGCAAGTTTATGCACCAACGGAGGGACATGAGGGCGAAAAAGAGCAGGGATCCAGGTGGAAAAAGGGTCCCAGCGCACTCGCGCACCTCGCTCCCCTAGCTGGTCCAACTTCACGAGTTGTTTTCCACGATACAAACAAAACAAGCTGGTAAGGTACCAAACAGGAAATATGGATAGTGTAGAGCGGATGTAGATTTGACCAATCAGAGGCCTCCGGTCTGCAGCACTGTCTACGGTCACCTACAATTTGGGAGAGGTGCAGCAGAGTGTCTGCGGCAGGGGGTGGGGATGTCTCTGCGTTCACTGTGACACCTATGCAGACGACCTGGTTTCGAAGTATAAATCCGCCTTCAGTCCTACAACATTGCATAGGGGGTGGAGACTATCTCTGGTCATTGTGAGAGAGGCAAGGTAATGGACAGGGCGCCATTCCGTCACAGGGAAAAGATAGGAAAAGGAATGTAAAAGGTATGTCAGACCAAAAATACATCTTTAAATATTGTATGCAAATCAGTCCCATATATTGATATAAATTTTCAATTAATGAAAAAATGACAGTCATTTTCTACATAATAACAGTGAGGGTTTTTGTAATATATTTTCAATTTTACTAGATTTTAAGAATTATAGCAAAGGTCAGTATATGAATGCAATTCAAATTGGATTCAGTGGTTTTAGTTTTAACTAAATAAATTATAGATATTTTAATTATGTTAGATAAATGCCAGCAGAAATTGTTGGGATCTGGAGGTCTGTCCACTTTCTCCACCAGAGGGCGTACAAGATCTCCTGGAGCCGGAGCTGATTGCACCACCTGTCTCTCATCTGCTCATCAGGAGATCCATATTTAAGGAGGTGGAGGGCTTCTCTCCAGTGCCAGAGTGTTTGCCAGTAACGGTTAGCAAGCCTGAGCCAACCATCCTGTCTGAAACTCTGACTCCTTGAGAACCAGAACCTGATCTGTTTTCTCCTCTCTGCTTCCTAGACTGAACCTGCCTGAAACCTGAAACCCTGAAGAGTTTCTCTGCCGCTGATCTGCCTGTCCTTTCTCAGAAGAACTCTGGAGAACAGTTCCTGTCAAAGATCTGCCTGCCCGCTCTCAGAAGATACTGGAAGGAAACTCTAATCAGTGATCTGCCTGCACTCAATAGGCTCTGCCTCGGCCTAGCCCTCAGCCTGCCGACAGCCTCTGGACCCTCAAGGTTCCCCCCCTCAGCTGCTCTGCTCTACTCCAGAACAGGCACAGCCCTGCACACTCTCAATCCTGCAGAATACCTTGACCTCCACTAACTCCTCTGTCCTCCTCTGCAGAAAACCCACTCGTGACCAGTCCATTCCCTTCCTGGATCTGATAAATCAGTGTACCTTTTCAGAACCCACTCGTGACCAGACGAGTTCCCCACTTGAACCTGATCATAAAACTTGTACATTCAACTTTAATAAACCTTTGAACTTTTCTCCTGCCTCTGAGTGTTCTGCATGTGGGTTAGACACGTTAAACCAAACATGACAGAAATAAAGAATAAACACTCATTAAAGTTTGTTTTCAACTGTTTTCTTAACAAGATGTTATACCTTGTTACCCTGCATCTCTTTATATTGTGACACCCAGAGGCAAATTCATGAGGTCAGTTTCAGGTGCTAAGTATGTGCAAACCTAAGCTTTCAATGTCCTTCTGAGCGAGCCCAGTCAGATCTGTTTCTAGTAAAGCCCAACCGAGCAAACATTGTTAAACTGCACAATAGCTACCACATCTAAATAATCCATTTGTCTGCATTTAAAGGAAATTCTGCCTATATTTATGATTTTCTTATGTTAATTAAAGCAAAGTAAATGGATTTCTAAAAGGAAAAAGCTGACTGTGTTACGCAGATTTCAGAAAGAAGTAAAGAGAGCTGGTGGTATTTTTGGAAGAGTGAGAAAAACAGCCAGATAAATGCAACCTGCTGTACTGATGAATTTATAATAAAAAAGGTTGGCGGGATATCACAGAATTTAATATTGTTCTCCGTTTTTATCAGATCTGACTTGTATCAATGCAAATATTTTTTGAGCCTAAAAACTGTTAATATTATTTAAAGCTATAATTAAAACACAGACCATCATCCTCCGGATTGCTTAACATTAAAATATAGAGAAATATTATAAAAGAAAAAGAAGAAACCAATGAAAAAATGTTTTGTGTCTGCAACAGAAACCAAATTTTTTTATATATTTATATATTTTTTTAATATAACTTCAATCAATATTATTTCATCTCCAAATTAATTAAAAAGGGATTTTTGTCTTGCTATATTTCACAATCTGCAAGATATCTTGTTGATATATAAACCTCCTTATCATGTGATTCCTTGTGTCAAATGTCGTTAATAAAGTTTTGACAATTTACTCATCAGTTCAGTATTTCAATTAGGAGAGCAGATCTGTGACCTAATACATTAAAACTGCTTAGCATGATTGGTTTGTTTTCAACTTCATGTTTTTTTTACTGTGATCTGCTTATTGAATTTAGTGTAGGGACTTTGAAATTATGCAGAGTAACACATCTGCAGAAAGAAGAGGAGATTGCATTGCTTTGTCAAATTCCCCACAGGGGTATACTGTAGCAGCTTTCTACTCAACCTGTTACTGTCTAACAGATATGCTGCTCAAAGCTTGCCAACTTTAGCTTTTGAATATTTTACTTTTTATTTACAAGGACCAAATTACACATATTAACTAACCAGACAAATAAAAATAAAAAAGAAAATCTCAGACAGAATATATATTTCATAAGCAATAAGCTGCTCTTAAAAAAAACCATGCTAAACCAGCTCAATAACAGGGAGGGCAGATTTTGCATGCAATTCCAAAAAAAGAAAATTAAAAACAATCCACTGGACTTTGTTTCCAAGTTTGAAGATGTTTTGCTTCCCATCCAGGAAGCTTTTTCAATTCAAAATGTCAGGAATAGCGTTGAGTTCAAGGTTTAATACAGTAGCCCAACAAAACCTTGTTTCTGTTTTGAAAACATGCTAATTGAAACGGTTGAAGGAGTCCACTCCTTTGTCCTGGATGGGAAGCGAAACGTTTTCAAACTTGGAAACAAAGCCCATTGGATTGTTTTTAATTTTCTTATTTTGGAATGACCATGATCTGGATGACTGACAATCTTTACCAGCATTTTGCATGTACAGTACCTTAAGTGGTTTCAAACATTTGTAAGAAGACTTACTTCTTTTCTGCATCAAATAAGTTATTTTCCCTAGGGGCACACTATTATTATTTTCAGGAGGTCACATTTTTGTAGAAAGGGGAATAGGATTTTTCACTTTATCGCAATACTTTTCTTAGCAATTGCCAAAATTACTTCTGTAGCCTTCTTAGTGTGATTTGTATTTGGATTGGAATTTGTGAAATTCACTAATGCAAACTGAAGTTTTAAACCATTGTTGTGATTTTTCTAAACAACCAAATATATTTTCACTTTAGAAAAGTGTAGTGGCCTAATTTTATTACAGGTAAGCTGTCCAGCAGTATGAAAAATCATCTCTTTAGTTGATACAGACCAGGAAAACTTACATCACTCCATCACTTTTCTGGTAATTCAGTGTTAGGATACATAATCCAACAAATATTTGTCGTTTCAAAATTGTAATTTTTTTTAATCGATGCTAACAGGTCTATGCAAAGTGATAACAGTTAAGATGCCTAAAGGTAACCAAAATCAAAACAATAATTTAACTTTTCTCAGGTTGATGTTAGATACCCACTATCCTAAAGGAGGATAGTACTGTAGGTTTCTAACAGATCTAAAGATCAACTATAAAAAAAAGCACCATCAACAGTCTCAGTCAGTTTTCTGAATTGATGTAATCCACCCCCATCAACCGCAGCCAGCTGAACACTCTTGACCTCTCTCATTATATCAATAATAGATGTGCTGGTGTGGAGACTGTAAACGTATTTTAGAAGTTTACACAAGTGCCGCAGCTCCCTGCATGGACACACACACAGTCACATGATGAGGATTATATGATAGTCAGAGCTGTTGAAGGTTTGCTTCATTACCTCCACAGAAGCCAGCAGGGGTCCTGCTGGTTTCCATATCAGCCAAGCACCACTGTGAGTATAGACTGAGTGCAAGAGATGAATGTTTTTTTAAGTAATATTGGGGTTATTTGAAGCCTTTGCATTATTTTCCCAATTGTTATCTGATAGTCAGTTGTTTGTGTTCTGCTCTATAATTTGGTAAAAATTTGATATATGATGTGCATCAAATAAAGCTGCCAATAAAAAAAGAAAAAGAAATCTTATATTTGCATACCTGCTTCTGTTAATGTTAGTTTATGTCATTGTGTGTCTTCTTTTCCAACTAGGTAACATTGGCAGGATGCATTAAGCTTAAAGAGATAACCAGAAATGTATTTAGCAATGCAGAAACCAAATTTAAGTTTCCAAAACAGCTCAAATTAAATCTTTAAATGAAATATGTAGTTTAGATTATTTACATCATTTCAACAAAGGCTTTAGTCTTTGTTGAAATATTCTCTTATAGTGTCATATAAGAGAGAAGTGACTGATTCCAAATTAGACTTTTGACATTGAAAAAACAAATCCAGTTTTAAAAATAATAATGCTACTGTATTGATTTCAGGACTAATTATTCCGAATAGGTCTATCTTAGTAGATATAATAATCGATTGGACCATCCTTCCTCTGTCCTACACAGTAGCATACATTCATATCACCGGTTACATATGGCTTTGAGAATTAAAAGAACCTCATTCCATTAAGACTAGTATGATATATACCATAAATTGTCACAGATGTTTGAAAACTGTAGTAAAATCAAATTTAGTTATCAGACAAGAATTAAAGCCTATAGGTCATGGGTTTTTTTTTCTGCCCAAAACATAATTCTGTTGAGACAATCAACTATTTACACTCTTTAAAATTTATAAACTTCAGAACAATTCAGTTAACCCGAGTGTTGTTATGGGGTGTAGAAGAAACCAGAGTATATAGACCCTTCTCATTTATTTAGAGAAAGCCAACAATTGGTCTACAAATCATTTAGCTTTAAGGATATGAATTGAAACTTTGTGTCCCCGTGCAGCTCCTCTGACTTGCATAAAATGGGCTATGATGTGGAGGTAATGCAAAGTTAACCATATAATTTCTACCTACATCATCTAACCAAAACTTTTACTGCAGTAGTTGTGCTTTAGGGAAATAAAAAGTATGATGAGATCCTTTTAGAATGTGTGTGGGAGAGGTCAGTTTCCAATGTAATTCTGAAATACAACCACAGCCAATGTGAAATTTGTTTATGAATATTGATTCTTTAAGCACTGGATGCTGCTTAACATGTTTTTTTTATGTTTAGTCCTTAAAGGTATAGTGGAGGATTTTCACCAATTTTTAAAAAGAACCTCTGCACTTTAAAAAAAAAAAAAAGCACATGCACAACGCTGTACTCACCCCCAAAAGGGAGCGCCTATTAAATGTGTGTGAGAGCATGCACAAACACATTTCTCCTCTCCTACAATTTCTAGCATCCTATTTGGTGAAGTGTAGAAGTCCCTGCTGCAGTACTGCAAACCTACAAAGTTGGAATGGTGTTTCTGACCTCTTTTTTTCTCTCTAAATCTAATTAGGACTTAACACTTCTCTTTTAGTTTCATTAGAACACAGGTCAGGTCTTCAAAAATAAATTTCTTGAGCACATATTTTTATGGAAAAAAGTCATTTTATCTTTTATGCTGTTTTGGGTTGACTTGCCCTTCCCCTTGGAGTGGTATTTCAACCAGTTCCATTGTGTAACTTATTTCACCATTGATAATAATACTCTCTCACTACCTTTGGCAAACATCTTCACAAGGTGTTTTGTTTTTGTTGCTAAGTTAATGAGCACATGTTGCACCAAAATGCGTTCAACTCTGAGCCACAGAACCCATGATCTATCTGAACAAAATGAAGGCTGAGCATTCTCATAGTCTTAATACTTAAAGGTATATTGAAGGATCTTCGCAAATTTTTGAAAAGACCCACCCGCTCCACAAAAAAATGTTACATGCACCACCCTGTACCGAGAGGGAATGCCTATTAAAAGCATGTGAGAGCGTGCACGAGCACATTTCTCCTCGTGTACGCTCTGTTTAAAAGTTGCCGTTTGCATCACTCATATAAGCTTAGTTCCAGATAGAAGATTTGCAATTTTTCCACTATGTCAGACTCACCACTGGTAAGTGAAAATGGGGATGAGCAAATAGGAGCACTTACTTAAACATATCACCAGAATGATTGACAATTTGAAGGACCACTTATTTTGATGATCCACCCAGAAAAGGAAAATCTTCCACTATACCTTTAAACTCAGAGATATGTTAATCACAAAAAAATCAATGAATATTTAAATCAAAGGTGCTGTAAACATGCAAGACAATGATATGTTAATTAAAATGATAAATAAGCAAAGTCTGGGTTTTTAGAGAGATGTCAAAGTTTAAGTTGGCAAAGTTTGTCCCAAATCTTTGCTAAAAGCTCATAATTTCTGCAGACTGACATTTATGCTGAATCTAATTATACGAACTTGAAATTATTACAAATTTATGTATCTGTTTACCAGGACATGATTGGCACAGAGAATAATTAGAGCAGAATCCAGTCAATATAATGAAGATAATTAAATGCAGATTTTAAGAAGAGTGACAGGACACCATAGTCTGACTGGATCAACTGCTGTATTTATCATTAGGAGGCATTTTTGGCAATTAAAAAAGGCATTAAAAAAATAAGGTTAAAAGTAGGTTAATCACTCCAAAAATGTTGACTTCTTTAATTCTCAAAACAGTTTAAATTAGGAGGAATTCAGATTTTTTTTAAAAAGCTTTCGAACAGCTTCAATTAGTCCTGCATGTCATCAAATCTACAAAGCAATTGTTATTCCCTAAACGATCCTCCGTTATCATCTGGCACTTTAAAAAAAAAAAAAATGGATTAAACTCTTAATAGGGAGCTACTCAACAGCAAAATTCTTTATTTCTGGTGCACATTTAATTAGCTTTTTTTTTTAGACAAAATGTTCCACAGTTGCTTTAGCTTTCAGTTTTGTTTAAAAGTCCAGAATTACATTTTTATCGCTCATTTGGCTGGAAGAGCTTGAAGCTGCTTGTTTTTTTCCCTAGAAAGGATCCACCACTCCTGCACAGTAATCATTTTTCTGTAAATGTTCTTTTTGCAGAGCTCATCAGCACCTCTTTCTTCAAACTGTTTTTTTGATAGACTCTCTTTGTGAGGGATGTTCTTCATTTTCTACTTCAAAATTCTTTGATAAGCTGTGTTTTCTAAGAGCTTTTTACACTTCAAAGTTAAAGGAAACAATTAGGATACAATGTCAAAATGTATTACATTAAATGGTTTATCTTAAAACTGACTATAGGCTATAATGTATAAGGCTATACTTTGTATAAGGCTATAATATGGCTATAATATGGTTATAAATAAGGTAACTGGCCAATAAATAGCTCATGGGTTATGAAATTACACAAGTATATTTTAAAAAGGTTACATTTAGATGTCTTTGCCATTTTCTGGTGACTTCTTTTTTTCATTTTCATAAGTGAACACAATGATCTCGAATGAAATTTGTTTCACTCTTCACCTATTCTTTGTGTAAGAAGTTAATAATAAACCACATTTCCAGTATCACTCATGATTAACAGCTGGGCTAAAGCCTATAGGAGCTCCTACAGTTTGCCGTTTTCTTTTGCACATATTTGAAAATGTGAAATCAATCAATTTGTCTCCTTACCTGAATTGAAACATCACTGTATGATCCTCCTATAACTCCAGAAATAGCCAATGGAACCTCATTTTGGATGGGTCTGGAGCCATCAGGGCAAATGAACCCTGGGTCTTGCACCTTGGTGAGCGATGCCCTGACAAAATCCAGTGACTGCTCCAAAGCATAGGTGTCTTTGGAGCAGGTGTCTAGGATATGAGCGCCCAACTTGAGGCCAGGAAGGATACGATCACTGGAGTTTATCTCATCGAGCGCCAAAAGCATGGCTTCCAGTCTCTGGATTCCCCGCTCCTCATTGATTTTCCCACAGTCCTCCATCCCTTCACCTTTCTCATGCACAGGGAACAAGCCACCAATCACCAAGTCCCCATCCATGATGATCTCGTGTTTGGCTGAAGGAGGTAATCTGGAGATGCTCGGCAGGACCCCGGTTATCAGCACCTCCAGCAGGAACATGTGAAAGGGCCAGTAAAGGGTGAAACTGGCCCTCAAGTTGGTGCAGAGTGTTGAATGCAGCATGGTAGGTTCAGGCTCCAAGGTTTAACGGCTCAAAGAAGAAATGGATGAAGATTCACAAGGACTGAGGGCAGAATACGTTCAAGACTTCTGAGCCGAGCATTTCTGATATTTCCTGAAAACATGAGAGAGAAGTATTAGAAATCAATGAAAAAGCAAATTCCTCATAACAGTGTTGTACAGAACCTTAATGGTATTAGGATTATTTGTGATAAAGTATTCCAAATTTGTCCTTAGATGTGAAGAGGAAATAAAAAAAAAACATACCATTGATTAACTGGTAATGAACCATCTAAAGGAGATCATAGGCCTACCTGTGCAGCTCAGGGAATGATGCAGTCAAAACAGGACTACATTTTATCCTGGGACATCTTAACCTCTTACCCAAATAATTTAGGATACTTATGGAGTTTACCTGGCTCTTAAAAATCATCAACCCAAGTTTCCTCAATCAGAAGCAAATCCAGCTGAATTTAACCACCTCCACATCACTCTGAATTGTTCTGATTCATTCAAATTATGTGTCAGAATCAGCTGGTGAGATAAGAACCTGCTGGACATCAGCTCACTAAAGGTTGTGGAGGTAACATTTAGGAGATCTAGATGTTACATCCACTGAAATACGCGCAAAGGAACAGGTATTTCTACAGAGAGGATCACCAGTATCCACACAGCCTGGACACAGAGTGAATGTTACCTTCAGAATAGTGTCACAGAGAGCTATTTGCAAAAAACAGCTGCCACAGTGGCAGTTTCTTCTCCCAGGCTGTCTCTCTGTTGAACGCTTTACAGTCAGAGTGAGGAGATCATTACTATGCATATTTGCTCTAATTCAACCTTATTTTCTTCTTTTATAACTGTAACGGGTTATAACCCGTTACATAACATTGGTGTAAGCTGTATAGAAAAAACTTTAGAAGTAAAAAAACAGATTCAGATTGTCAGTAACAAAATGTACATATTAATATTTAAATTTCTGGACAGTGAAAAAAAAAATGGAACCAAAATAAAAACTTTTTGTTCATGTGCAGAAACTTAGGCCATTAAACCAGACTCTGATTCTGAAAAGCAGACATAGTAAAACAAACAGCTGAAAGTCTTGTTAGTGTGGATTATATTTGTATTCATTGTATTACACTCTTATACCCTTGAATGCAATTCATGGCAGCCTACTGCATTCAAAAATTACCTAACTATTATGGATTTATACCATGTCTTACTTAGTGCCAGGATAAAAATAGCAGTTCTTTGAACACCACAGAGGATCGTTAGAGAACATATTTAAGAAACACTTTAAACCAAGGCATACTACATATACGTTAGGATGTGAGGTAATGTTTAAAGAAGGGGTTGTTATGAAATAAATCTTCAAACTTTGAACACCTTACTTTACAATGCAACTACAAAGCTACCGATATATATCTTTTCAACTAAACCTGTCCAGGCAGAGAAGTAGCAAACAAACATGTTGTAACTCTAGAGAGGCTGCAGAGCTTCACAGCAGAGGTGAAAGAATTGGAGAAAAAGATATAGCAGTTGTGCACTGTACAGATCTTATCTTTAGGAACAGTGTTAAGTGGGATTTTAATGCTGAAGTTCAGAAATTCGATCTCTGGGTGTGAAAGGGCACAGATATTAAAAGAGACTTTTTAAAAGTAATTGCACACACAAAAAAAAACCCACTAAGGCCAACACTTTTTTGGGGCAAAATCCTATCAAGCTTATGCATTTTACATTCTAAAGTGAAACCCATATTGATTTTTTTTTTTTTTTTTTCATCAGACCATGAAAAATGAGTGGGTCCTCAGAGTGGTCCGCATCAAACATTTATATATAGTTAAGGCGCTACAGAACATATTCTGCAAGCTTTACTACTGAGATAACACATAGACAGAGGTTCACCTCAACGGCTGTGGTTGCCATAGAAACATTGTGGATAAAGAAAATAAGGGTGGGACTGCAGGGGGAAGTGGGCACTGAGACACGTATTCTAATTCAGCTTCCTATCATGTTGTGAGTTTTCACAGATTTGACCACAGAGAGCCGTGGATGTAATGTATGATCAGGTAGGTAGGCAGGATAAAATATGCAAACCTGTTCGATGCAAGCGGTTAAATGAAAACTCCTGGGTATGTGAGTCAACATATTTATCATAGCAGATATCGGATGTAATGTTTTCATAGGGAAGATGTAACAGCAGAAATTAAAACAGGTAGATAGACAAAATTAAGCTTCTTTGGGGTAAAAGATGTTTGCATTTCTAATAGTTCTCTATCAATAAGACTGTAACAAAAGACACCAGTGTTTTCAGCTATGTTCTCCGACTTTATTCAACCTGAATGTGTCCTGTTTCCTGTGGTCATAGAAGCTGAAGACCGTCACAGTTGGTGGGGGTAGAGATGCAGAGGCTGGATAGAAAAACACCAGCTTTTGCCGCTACACACAGATAAGACCATGTGGATAACGTGTGAATTAGCATATTTTTACACTGAGAGATGTCTTTCGAGAGCAAGGAACCAGTTTAACCATCAAACCAGACTAAAAATTAGGAGACTAAGAAAGGAAACATATTTATTTAAAAAACACGGAATATTTTGCCAGATCAATGTTACATCATGGCTGTGGATGGGAATCCCTATAAAGCTGTTGTTGAATCTATAACTCCTCTGCCCATCAAAGATTACACCAAATAACATAAGGCTGCTTGTGATGTTGAAGCAGTCCCAGATCTGCTGCTGCTTTGTCCTCTGAACAATGAGAACAGGTGGATGGCATTTCTGTACCATGTTATTAGAACCCAAAGATAGAAAAAACTTAAGGAGTTCAATTTTAGAAGTCTAATTGCCCCTCTATGTTGTCTGCTGGAGCAGATGGCTAGAAAGACAGGGTCACAGGGTGAATTAATGGTCCAATAAAGAGAAGCCAATTAGGCTGACCTATTCAAACGAAACCAAGTTTCGACATCCAGAAAAACATCTCATACTGCAAATAAATACTCAAGCACTTTATTTACACATATAATGTTTCTCTCCAATTACCTGAAACACTGACTAAATGAGAGGAGTATTTAGAGCTTACTTACACCCGCGCTAAGCTAAATCTCTGCCTCCAACTGCAGAGAAGCTTCTCGATAACATCATTAAAAAACTATCTTGAAACGACTGTCACACACTCACACCCAGCAGCCAATGAAGTCACTGTGCTCTCCAGCTGCCTGCGCTCAATATTCTCTCTGAAAGGAGAGTTCAAAAAGAAAAAAGGAGAAAAAAAGCAGTAGAGCTTTTTCTCAGCTTTGAAACAGCAGCTAATGTAAGTCTGTTGCAGCCCCGGCACAGAAAGGAGTTTCTTCACAAAGACATTGACCTTTATCTTTAAGCAAAAACAGCTAATGTGCAAGATAGGACTAACAGACGGGAGTTGGAGATGATGGGTGACTTGGATGTAAAGGACATAATTTGATTGTCACGAAATATAGTGTGTGGAGAAAGTAGCAAAGAGCAGATGATTAAAATACAATATATATTTTTTATGTGTATATCTTTAATGCTAAACTTTTATTTTTTTCATTTTTACTAAATGTTGACATTAACTGAGACTGGTTTTATACCGTTTCCAGTTTTATTCAACCTCTCAGTGTAAATGACATTTTATTCAGAGCGTAGTTCACTGCACATGAATCCTTCAGACTATTGAGTGTTGAATCAATATTATTAATATATCAATCAAAACATTGATTAAAATGAATAAGGGAAAAAAGCATCCCACGTCTAAATATCTGTAAAGATTAAAAAACTAAATATGTCTTTTTGAAAGCAACTACAAAGAAATCGGTAACAAAAAACAAAAAAACAAAACAAAGCTATCCTCCATCATTCCTCTTCCATGATTTCTATCATATAATCTCCAGCAGGGACTCAGTATATCCCTGCACCTGGACTTGTCAGCTGCAAGAATTAGGATGCAACTGTGGTTGACCAAGAGCCAGATGATTGCATTTGAACATGGATCAGAGGCATAATTTCATCCAAACCTGCTGGGTGGGATCTGGGCTGTCAGCCCATTTAACTCCCAGAAACCACATTTCACTGGCTTAAAGAAAATATCACCTGAATGGTTATGAGGGGAGAATTAGATCAGCAGTCAGAGACTGAGACACAACAGGTTGGTTCTCCTTAAAAATATGAACAGCTTTAGACACTGTGTTATTTGCTTAGAGTCTCATCCATTCTAATATTTATATTTTTACACTATATAAATAATGTAATAATAATCAAATAAATAGTATTTCCAGTGTTGCAACCTTCTTCTTTCCCAGGCCTGTTAGCCACCAAACATATGTTATTCTGTCGTTTCTGAATTAAAACAATTTGAATAGAATAAAGTGAAATGTTTGGAAAGTTTTGACAACGAATGAGTAAGGTTAACCGGATTTGTCCAGCAATCCCTGTGAGAAGAAAATGTACCTTATAACTCCGGAGCCATTAATAAATGTTTTTGATAGTTTCCTGCCCCTCTTGAAGGTAGATCTCTAAATCATCCCTGCGCCAGCCGCGTATCGGTACACTTAACCCAAAGTCCGTGTGGCTTCATGTAACAGAACCGAATCCAGATGTTGCTTACTTTCAGCATGTTCGCCAGCCAGCTGTGAAAGATCTGTCCTTGGTGCTGAAGTGCTGCTCTCACCGACTCCTCCTGGTGATCCCACAACTTCTGCCTCTTCAGCCGCTCAATGGGTTTCCATTCACAACAGAAAAGAAGAAAACAAACAAACAAACAAAAAAATCACTCACGACGCTTCCACAGCAACCCCAGATGGATCCCACCTGTCCGACCGCAGAGGGGCTCTAAAACAGAATGAAACCACAATCTTTGATCTGTGGCATACAGCGGGGACGCGTCGGGAAGTTACTTGGATTCAAGTTGTCAACAAAAAAAAGAAGCAGTTGAGAAATGCTGCTGAAGACCAGTTGGATGCAACCTTCCTCTGTGCCTCCACAGAAATAATGACGCGCCGATCTCTCCTGGCCACCCCGATTGTTTCTCCACTCGAGAATAATGAGCCCACTGTGCAGCGGGGAAACTGAAGATACGAACAACCAAAATACATTAAACATGCTTCTACCTTCTCGTGGGTCTAAAAAATAAAAGGTGACGTGTTGATTTAACTGCAAAATATGTCAAGTTATGTAAAAATGAGAGGGAATTCCCAAACAATTACACCAGATCGTTTTTCGGTTCAACATATTTAGACTGACGAGAAAAGGATATCTATTTTGCTTTTCTTTTTTTCTTTTTTTTTTGGTCTCTACAGGAAGGTTGACCGGGTCCTCATTCACCTCCATCTCATTAAAACTGAATGACACTTGAGGTGAGTGGCGCGGCACTTAATAAACTTGAGAGGCACAATGCATAGTTAGTTTTTCTCTAAGAGGAGAAGAAAAACACCAAGGGACACATTCATGGAGGGGATGCTCCGATGTTCTTGAGCGTTCTGCTTTTTTCCTTTTACATTTTTTTTCAGTTTATCCCCAATTCACAACAAATCTTGTCTCAACTACTTTAAAAAAAGGTGCCTTTATTCCAAATGATTATCTGATGGTTATAAAACCATCCACTTTACTCATTCTACCCAATGAACATGGGGGTATTTTGTACACTTACAGATGTGTTACCAGAGCCTGAAGCTTAAGTAGAGACACTTTTAACAAAAATGACTAGATATAACCATAAGAAGAAGAAAATAAAAAATTGTTAATGCAATTCTTGTATTTTCTAAGTCTAATATACAATTTTTAAAGATGACAGGAAATAATTTGAAATCAGCAATTCCACTCTCCGGGGAAAGGCCTAGGGGTGTAGGACATTCAAAACAACATCCAACATTCCCAGGTTTGGCTGTGAAAGCAATTTCCCCCAAAGAGCAGACCACAAAGTATTGAAAGAAGTCTCCCAAAACCATTAAAATGTAGCCACTGGACCTACAGGAAACTCTCGCTACTATTGATATGAAATCATATACCTGTACATTTATAAAGACACTTTATCACTGTAAAATTCATGGGCGGTTTTCAGGAAGGAAGCCACTGCTCTTTAAGAGAAATCAGGGTGGATATAAAGGTAGACAAGGACAGGATTTCTTGGAATATTTTTTCAATAACAGATGAGTCTAAAATCTGTTTAGTTTTACACTAAAAACAGAGCATGCATTATACTAACTATTGAGGGTGGTGGTGTCATGGTTTGGGAGGTGCTTCGCTGCAACAGGAGCTGGTCTGTACACAATAATAAAAGACATGATTATCTTTACCTCGTACCAGAAGTTGCTTAAATAAGTCATAAGAAATCTGGAAAGAGAGAATTAGCAATGTTGTAAAAACACAAGGTAAAAAAATACCTGTAAATAATTGATATAGAGATTTTTTTTAGATTTCTAGATTGGCAATATTTTAATGGAAATAAAATACGTTGCCCGTTGTGTAAAGTAATACTGCTTGATAGTCATATGATTGCTTATTATTGATGAACTAAGTAATTAATTAAGATGATTCTTGTTCTTAAATTATGTCCTACCACTACTTTTAATTAGCATAGAGTGAAAGTAATGTTTTCTTTGTTTGCGTTCATGTTTCTTGTAATTAACTGGTGAGTTAAAGAGGTCCTGATGTAATTAGAAATATATAATTTACTCTGAAGTTCACTATTCACCAGTACTCACTGGTTTTATATACAGTTATAATTGTGAAGTTGATTTTTCTTGATTCTACGAAAACCCTCATCATTGGAAGTGTGCAGAAATGTCTAATGGTCAATAATGTTGACTTTTGACTATATAGGTAAGATTTTCTGAGGAAAATTAATATGATTTAAACCAGCACAGCCACATGTTTCTGTACAAAGGCCTGTTTCTGCAGACTATAATTGAACACAAACATATTTTAATAAATAATTGTCAAATTACAATAGCTGCTTGTAAGCATCAAACAACACCTTTTCCTACAGTCTGCTGAGTCTATTACAGCACTGCAGCAGAAAAATCTGCCCGCCCGTATGAGAAACGTTGAGAAATATCTGTACTGCCCCAAATTATTCAAAATTCTTATTTCCAATATATATATATATATATATATATATATATATATATATATATATATATATATATATATATATATATATATATATAAGGGGCTATTGATGAAAAAAAGGGTCAAAGCTTTACAAACATGGGATTGTCAAGCAAAAACAATACACTCTTATTCAGTCAGTCTAAATGTTTAGTTTTTTGGTTCATTCGTTAACAACTAAACAACTTCCACCAAATATGCCTATCCCAACCAGCCAGAGATGATCATTATAAAACAGGCATAACTGTTGCAATGGTGTGTGATGTGTTTGCATGGAAGTCCCCCCATCATCAAATGCTAACTGAGTCAAAACATTTCAGATAAACCAGCTACCTTTGCCTGAACCATAACAAAATTACGTCAGCTCTATTCCTGCTGCACAGTTACCATAGAGTGGAGAGAAAGGATCTGCTGTACCAATTAGCGTCTAAATGATCATGGCGCACACCTATATAATGTTTAGTTTAAGTTGGAAATACTCAGGAGGCAACGGAGACGTATCTTTTAAGTGAATTTACCCTCATTGCATTTTTATGCATCTCCTCTCTCCTTCGCACAGGCCAAATGTTTTTTAAGGGCTTCTTTGGAAAAAGGAAGAACATTTTTTTTTTTGTACAGTGGCAATTAAAACTGACGAGCGGGTGCTGCTGCTGCTTGTTGCATAATTTCCCCCGGCAAACACAAAAGGGCCAATTTTCTTCTGGAGAGAAAAAAGAAGAGGAATTGTGGTTTACATTGCATCGGTTGAGGGCATGTGGGTGGCATACAGAGTTTAGATAGGAACATGCCAATTAATGTCGTGCAAAATTACGGAGCAGAGGAGGAAAGTGCTTCAAGCCAGCGGTCAGTGCACATCATTCTCCCTGCTGGTTTTTACAGCGTTGACAGCAGCAGAACAATTAGACCACAATCTACAATTAATTCCCTCTCTGCTGTGATTTGGCCATGCAAACTCTATGGACCTGGAAAACATACAGCTTTTATTGTTTGTACACTAAGTAATGAGAACTATATATACTAATGTCATAATTTCAACTCAAACAAGTGTTTGTAACATGTTTTTCTGTTGTGTTTTAACTGATGTTTTAATTTCAAGTGAATTAACCTATAACTCTAGTGCTGCTGCTGCTAGTAGAAATTATCTTTATAAGGAAACACCTAAAAGAAAATTTTAATCTACAGAGAATCAACTGCTATTAAAGTTATTGGTTGAGACTTGACAAAATATAGAGCAGCTGAATGATGAAGCCATGAAAAGTTTACTATCCATACATCCTGTTCTGCTCTTTTGCTATTTTTTATTTAAGGAAACCAGGTAGTTTCTAAAGAAAAGCCTCTTCTAATAGGCTAGATTAAGAAATACTGATCAGGTTCGCATAATGAGACAAATAGGCCTGGCACCGTGGACTTAGACTGTAAAGTAATTTGGAATGACAAACTTCCAATTTTGAATGGAAATGAATTTGTTGATTATGCATTATGACAGTGATCTTTGTAACTTTGAGCTCCGTAGATTAGGAAAAAAGCCATGATTATGCTGCAGCCCTGAAACTGTTTCATTTATAAATCAATAAACATCTGAAAACTGATACAACCTACAAGAAAGACTGCACCTTATCTGTTGATTTTGCAAACAATTGCAGTATTTCTATAAACTTTCTTCTCCTTTCACAGGTGATTTCATGCAAAACTCATTTTCTTAGGTTTAGCACTCAGCAGTGACTTCTTTAAAATAATTTCAATACTAATAATAGTCAATAAATTAAGAGAAATGAGTCACTGATAAAACCTCAAATCATCACTGACAGTGAAGTAGTTTGAGTCTTAATTTCACAAACAACAGAATTTCTAGGTCTTCTGGTGAAAAGTACAGCTACAATCCTGAGAACTCTTCCTAAAAAGTTAAGTGCATCCACTTTTAGAGTGGATTTTATAATTACACAGATAAAACATCTCAGTGTTTATTCCTAAACTCATTCATTTCATTCTAGTTCCCCCCATTGGGATCTAAAGTCCATCTTTGAAGCAATCAGCATATAGATTAAAAATGTAAACACATGGTATAGATCACCTTATTTGTGGACTATCTGCTGGGTGAAAGCTCAGCACTCTGACAATTAACAATAAAAGACCAATTTAGATGGATGGAGCTCTGAAGTGCTGTGAGCTTGATTTTGGTGTTTTTAATCTTCTCACTTGTTCTGTTCAGAAACAATGCAAAGACACAGAAAAATGACCACAATTCAGCACTAATCAACATAATGATTTTAAAGCAACTCAAAATTTAGATAGCCATTTGTTCTCCTGATATTACACTGACAGAAGAGTTTTGATATGCAAACATTGTCACAAAAAGTGACCAACAAAAGTTTCCACCATAGTGTTTGTAGCTTGTTTTCAGTCAGATTGTGGACAGCAGGTCTTTTATTGCAGCGGTTCTTCTCTTTATAGGTACTCATTACGTCCTCTATAAAACTCCTGCAAAGAAACAAAATCCTTCACCAGCAGAAAGATTGCAAACAAGATTTTATTGTGGCCACTTCAGATATCACAGCTGTATTCTTCAAATATTCTCACCTGCAAATCTACAGTAATTTGGTTAAAGTTTCAAATAGAAAATTCAGAATTTCTGGAGTTAAATTCTAATGTTGAATAATGATAATAATGTTGATATTATAATAATAATAATAATAATAATAATAATAATAATAATAATAATAATAATAATAATAATAATAATAAGCTAAAATCTCTTTATTAAGACTTTTTAAATATGTGTAAACTTTGTGTTTGGAGGACAGAAAGTACAAGACACTGAAAAAGTATCCATATTACTTCCACTCACTATTTTTTGAAACTGTAACCACAAACTTTACATAATTTGATTTGGGCCATACGCAATAATCAAAACAAAACAACATAATTGTGACTTTGAATGGAAACTATTTGGTTTTTGACTTTTTTTGCGAAAACAATCTGGAAAGTGTAGTTTGCATTAGACACTAAAAAGTGCTTATAGCAGAAAAGCCTCCCATTAGTAGTAGTGTCACTGTGTGAGTTCTGTTTTTAGGGGCTTTACATCTTAACCTGAAATTTGCTTTGATTTAATCTCTTCTCTTTGTAGCTTGAGGCATATTTGTTCTCCATTGTTCCATAAAAGCAAGGATTGTAAAGTGCAGAATGGTTGTCCTATCAACAAAATCTCCCATCTGAGTAATAAATCTCAGCAGCTCCTCCAGAGCTATTAAGTGTTTCCTGGCTGGCTTTCTGATTAATCCTGTCCTTACACACCCTGTCAGTGTAATTAGACTGGCATGTGTTTATGGTAATAGAATACGAAGGACTTTAAGAGATGTACCAAGTCCAGGATACTGTATTATAACTTAGGCCTGCTTTAAACTTTCCCATATCTTTGTCCCTGAACCGTCTGGTGTGTGTTCATCACGATGTCTGTTCTCCAAACAACTTTTTGTCTCTACATAGGACAGCTCTATCTATACTAAGATCAAATCGATTTTGGATGGACTGTTTACCAATACAGTAACTTCTAAAATAGGATGTACCAGATTTTATTTAGGATATCAGTGTGAAGGAATCCCAAAACAAATACTTGCCATGTTTTTCAGTTTTCTAGATGTAAACCATTTATCCTTTTGTTTCTTGCATCTTCTGTTGGTTGTTCACATAAACTCTACACTGGAGATTGATAACAAACTAGGGATAAAAAAGAAATATTAAATCAAAAGTGTTTATTCAAAATATATAATCCAGAATGATTATGGAATAAGGAAGCTACCAACCTGATGTGATTTTATAGATTTGTTTCAGAATTCTGCTTTCACTCACAGTGACACAAATGAGAGCTAAGCTCACTAGTCTCGGTTGCACAGAGACAATGAACCTATTCTCAGTTTCATAGATAGGTTGGAAGGAAGAATGCAGCTGAATGTTGATTCAGATTGAATCAAAGAGTGAAAGCTGCTGTAGTGCATTGATGTCAATAACGTAATACTAGTTATTTGTCAAGTTTGCCTCTTTTTAGCACATTTTGTCACACAGAACTTTTTCAAACTATTTTTTTTCGGGGAGAGAAATTATCATAATTTGTAAACATCTAATATGTTAACCACATTCGAAGTAAATGAGGCACAGCTGTGGCTGTAATTTATGGCAATGCTTTCTTCTTGTATGACATGATGGTACCTTCAAAGATATGTTTATCTGTTGGAAGTATTGGATTCAAAAAGAAATAACATGAGATTATCGAACCATCACACTTAAGAAAGAAGACAGAAAAGCCACTCAGCAAGAAAAAAATGTCATTTATTCAAAAGTAACATAAAAAATAAAGTACAATGCAAGTGGACTCAGAGACAAAGGTCTAAAAAGAGGGTAAATAAAAAAAAAATGACAGCATTACTTTTAAGATGATCAGCATCAAGAGTTACTGGGCTTTAAAAATGTGTAGAATTTGCTTACAAACATGACTGTCAATACGGATACCTGAACTATTTCATCAATTATTCATTATGATGTAACTTTGGATCGGGGAGTTAAACCAATATGCTTATGGTCAGGAATTATCACAGCCTTAAAAGAAGCCACCTGTGAATCTTCTTGTTGGTAGAAAAACAATGTTTGAAACTCACCATTACATCCTCTTCTACTTTGTGACAGCAAAATAAAGAAAATTGGTCAAAAATGTGCCATCATTCTGTTTGGTAGGAAGAAAAATAAAAATGGGGAAAAAGTAAAATGAAATAATAAGAATCAACATCTTTTAGGACCCTGAAGAACCTGTTTTTTTTTGTTTTCAAGTAAATGTTGCTCTAATGTCAAAATCTATAACATTTTTACAAATAATTTTGTACATTGAAAATGAAAAAAAAAAAATCCTGATATTTCCATTTTTTTAAGAAAATGAAATGTCAAATAAATAAGAGCAAATATTATAATTCCAAAATAAAAGTCTGTTCAAAGTATGAAACATACTAATGGAATCGCTGTGAAACAAATCAAGCTTTCGATTCTGTTTGCCTTGACAAACTTCATGTATTATGTCATTCCAACCAAAAACAGAAGTAAGAACATTTTATAAAAATAAAACTGTTTCGTCAAAAATATTTAAAAACCTTTGATAGTTTAGATTTTTTTCTTATGAGTTATTCATAATAAAAGAGCAGCCTTTTTTTTTACTTCAGGTCATGTGCTACTGAACCTTCATTCCTCCTCTCCTGTGACACCCAGTAACTCCTGCTTAAAGGCCTGCAGGCTTTCCTTCTTGGACTCTCCATAATCTTCTCCCATATTCTGATCTCCACCAGTCCACGTCCAGTTAGGGTCTTTAAACTGGGCTGCCCCTGAGCTTCTCCCTCTGTCTCCACCCCCTTGATCTCGGACAGAGCCAGTGCGGACGGAGGATGCCACCGATGAAGTCTCTCTGCTCTCCGAATCCAGTATGCATATCCCAGAACTGTATTCGCTGTTGGATTCCGCACCTAAAGCAGCAGTAAAACAAAGGGAGAGAATGGACAGATGGTGAGAGGACATCTATAAACAAACACCACATGAGGAATGAAAGACTGCCCAAAAACTCCACGCTGGGATTCAAGCATAAACACTGCAGGATGCCATTTGAGCTGCGCTTTGATTTCAGTCCAGAGTGGCTCTTCCTTACAAGTTTGTCTTTATGTTCCAGAAAGCAGGTCAATCATTTATGCCTTATACAGGAAATACCAAATCCTTCCTATGAACAGAATATTTAATGATGCATGTGCATGATGCACATTTTATATAAAAAAAAAATGATCCTAACGTTCCTTCTTCCCTCTTTTGTGCATGTTGTTTTTTTCTTTTTTAATGACAGAGCAGCTATAGCATATCTTCCTCTCACATTTCTTGGGTTGTTAACGAATTCACACTTTCAACACCTTGTGCTGTTAGATGAAGTTGAAAACCAAAAATAGGCAGTGAGTTGTTGTTAATTAGAAACTTCAGTCAGCTAAAGGTTTTAATTGGATGGGATCATATGAGCAGCACAAACCCTTCACTCCTCTGAGGTGTGTTTTTTAGTTAATTTCTCGCAGGCTAATAAGGCCAGCTTCATGTCTAATTGATTCGGTGTGCTGACCTTTCATCCCTGTGTAGTTGCGTGTGTTTCTAACACTATACTCTTTTTCAGATCAATTTCTCTACACAAAGCCAGCTAGTCCTAAGCAATAGAGCTGATGATAATAGGATGCATGGAAAGCTTTTTTTTTCAGGTTTTAAAGTGGGCAGAGAAGAACACCTCAATGGTAGCTAAGGTTAACAACCTTTAAAGAAAAAAAAAATATTGACGTATTGTACCAACTAAGAAAATGTTACAAAGGATGATATAGAAAAAAAAAAATAATGCTGACACTCCTTCTTTAACTTTCAGCTAAAATTTACCACATAAAGTAATAAAATAGTGACTAAACTCTCAGTGGAATACTCTCAATTTTCATTAATTTTTATAAGTCGGTTTGTTGTTTGTGTGAAAAGTACATAGGAATGTTAAGCTATGCTCCCTGAACCTTAGGAACATATTTAGCCTGAACCCTTTATCTCCCCAGGGCTGCTGGTTATGTTACAACCAGAATCAAGGTGTTAAGGTTTAAACCCCTGTAGATTATCTTTAGTCTGTTATGACCTGGTGCAGTAATGGAGTGCTGCACTGTTACTCTTGGGTTGTGCTCACTGTAAGCACCTTTCAAGCACAAAGATTATGATGTGAAAGATAACTATTGCTGATACACAGCAAAATGTTTCTAGACAGGAACATCTAGAGCACGGTTTAAAAATATTAAAATGTTTCAAGTTATCAAACAAGTTTTTGTACAAGACAAATTAAGGATGTTTTTCAAATATGTCTTGTTTTATTACTGGAATGAACAAGTGGAGACATGATTATAAGGCTGTCTATTAACTGTTAAAAAAAACGGCTATGGATAATTTGTGGCTTGGCTGTAACTTTTCAACCTTTGATACTTACAACACGTCAACATACAAACTTTTCCATCCAGAGCTTTTCTCATGTACAAAGTATTTCAATCTTTATTTTAAAGGGACTATTTTGTAAATTTAAACCTAAAAACAGCTGGGCATGCTTCAGTGCCGCAGTGGTTAGCGCGTACAATCCAGCCTGTGGTCCTTTGCCACATGTCTCTCCCCTTTTCCTGTCAGTCTACTTTGCAAAGAGCCACTAGTGCTGTAAAAACCTCAAGAGGAAAAAAAAGGGGGGAAAAAAGCTTAATATTTAATCATTTACGACTAAAACGTGGTTTAGGTTGGATGAGTGCGCCCCTGAGAGCACTGATGCATCCATAAGCCTGTAGCATATTTTCTTGAATTTACTTCGGGTCAGAAGTTCCCAAACTCTTTGGCAGATACAACATCATGTTATGCAACATCCATGTAAAATGATTCCAACGTACCAAACAATACAATACAGTTTAATTATATAGCACCATTCACAACTCATGTCATCTCAAGGCACTTTACAGAGACAATTCAACCAGATAATACAGTGAAAGTCAGCTGATTGCATCGACTCATTGAAAATCCCTCGCACCAAACATGCATGTAGCGACAGTGGAGAGGAAAACTACCTTTTAACAGGAAGAAACCTCCAGCAGAACCAGGCTCAGTGTGATCTGCTGAGCCCGAATGGGGTTCAAGAAGACAAAAGCAGACATACAGAAAGAAGCAGAGATAATAAAAAAAAGGCAACTGTAAACCAGCTCCACTTTTCAAACAATTGAAACGTTATATATAAGATGGATTTCGTGGATGATCAGAAGCACCTGGCATCCAGTTCAACACAGACAGCAATGGCATCTCCAGGTAAGGTGACAAAAGAAAAAAACCTGTAGTGCAAGCTACGAAAACGAGTAGAAGACTGCTGTAGTTCTGTGTTTTGTATTTAGTATCATTAGAAAAGCCTGTTAAGTCTTTAAAAAAATAATAAAAAAACAAAACAAAACAAATTACGCTAACTGATTATTAAACCACCTAAATTACTAAAGAATCCTGCATATAATGAGTGCATTTAAACTTCTGATCACAAGACTTCTCACTTTTACTCCAAGAAAAGATTACTTTAAATGTGTCAATGCCAAACAGCTAAGGAACATCAGTATGGTCAAAAAAAAAACTTAGAAAATTGCCTTGAAAACAAAATGATATATTAGTAACTCCTGACATTTGATGTTTTCAGCTGCTGGAAGAGAAATTGCACAGAAAAAGCAACAGTATTTTGTGAGAGTAAACAGTGTGTAGTGGTATTTCCATTTGAGAAAATCCACAAAAGAAGCGAATTAAAATTCAGCCAGAAGCTCAGTATGATTAATTTACAGCCATCTCATATGTATGGGGTTAATGTGTTGAAAAAGAAAATTAAATAAGAGAGAAAAAAAAAAGCACAATGGGGACAAAAGGAGCAGCAGTTTGGCTTGAGTTCCCTGAAGCAAATCACAAAATTTAATCAGTCAGTGGGGAGAAAGGAAAAAAAAACTCCCATCCAAAGTCTGTAATACTCAATATGTCTTCATTTGGAGGCAGAATTTGCATTTTATGTTTTTTTAAGTTTAGAGATTGCTTTAAGCACCGATCTCTAGATGCATTTGATTGACAGCTGATTCCAGACTAAAATAGAGAGGAGTCTTTAATACGTTTGATTGGTTGGTCGTTAAGGTTAAACTTAAAAACCAGAGTCTCAGTCAATAGAGACCAACCATTGTGTGTAATGGTTTGAAAAAAAACTGATTGGAATGATAAGGAAAAAAAAACTCCAGATGATGTTTCAACTAAACATTTGTGCTACAATGAGGTTGAACTTCTCCAGTGTATAACACAATGAACAGGCCTGCATGAAATGTGATTGGTTGTTTTTTTTATTTTACAACCCAGATACTACTTAAGACCCTCAGTAAGAAGAAAAAAATGTGTTCAACTTTTAACACTTTAAAGTCACTTAAAGCTACAGTGTGTAATAATTACAGGCATATAAAGTCAGAAATTTAATATATTATACATAACTATGTTATTTATCATCACCTATGAGCTCAGCCTTTTAACCATAATATTTGCGTTGCCTTAGAATTCGTTATTTATAATTACATAGGAGCGGGTCTCGCAGCCATGGAGGCTGACATCTTTGCGCTACGGCAAGCGCAGAGGCAACAAACTAGCGATTGCGAGATCTCCCATGACGCTCGAAAATAACTACGGCAAGTTGAGAGAGATGAACTGAGACGGTACTGAACAGTAGATGGCAGTATTATGCCTGAGAAGCGTTTAGTCTGCCTGAAACCAAAGAAGAAGAAGAAGCAGGTATACTGCGCCTCAGTAACAAGAAAGGTGAACAAGGCGGCAGGCGTGAGTGACTTTGCAAACTGTTTGGCACTGTGTGGCCAAACATCAGACGAATGGAGGATCATGCCTACTCTGTATCACAACGAAAAGCGGCGGACACCGAACCCCCGTCATCTAAGAAGCGGAAACACGACGAGAATAAACGCAAGCGTGACAAGAAACGACAAAAAACACGGATCAACATTGGCACGGCATTTACACGATGGAAGTCACTGATGGAGGAAAAAGGTTTTCAAAGTGACGCTCAAGTTGCCAGTTTTCTCTTGGACAGGTAATTAATCCTACACACACAATTGTCTAATATCACTGCAGTTTTTGGAGTACAGGATGCTCAGACCTGTCTAAAACAATAACATGCTGCGTGATGATGCTGTTACTCTCCAGTATACTTATTCAGCAACGTCCCTGACGTTTCACAGGTAATGATTCAGTAATTTTCTGTAAAATAATTTTCTGGATATATACCTCGGTTACTTCTCTCCGGCTCCTTTGGAGATCTTCAAGCCTTTCCTCCTCTGCTCTAGTCACCCCGCTGGCTCCCCTCCCTCGCCTGGCCCTGGCTGCACGGCCTCCCTGCCCTCGCCCTCGTCCTCTCCCTCTTCCTCGCGTTGTAACCCCCGTGCCACCAAAATGACTTGGACTCTGTAAACGGGGAATATATATTCTTCCAGCGAACACAATCTCGCTGTTAAACTAATGACTACAATTACTTCGTCTGTTTATATCACCATGCAAAGCAGCTCACCAAAACGTCACAACGACGTAGAAAAAATAACGGGTATATTTATTATCTTAAGTCTACATGAAATCTATACCCTACACAGACTATGAAATACTATCTGTAAAATTATCTATGTAAACAAACCTCATCACTTGAGAAGGTAGGTGATGCGGACGTCGTGGAAGACATTTTGTCCCGTAACGCTCGCCGTACTGTTGGGGGGGAGAAGCGGTGGGGGGGAGATGTTCATGTTGCTGCGGTCTGCAGTCTGACCGCTAGATGTCGCTGAAAATTACACACTGTAGCTTTAAATTGTAAACATTACCAAAAGTAATTATTATCAAAATATTAGCAATTCAATCTCAGGATTTAAAAAAAGAAATCATTGTTCATTTAACAGAGCACATTATTATTTACAAATGAAATGTGGAAAAAAGGCATGTGAGAATGTAGCACCAACAGCTCAGCTACTATCTATAGGCCATAATTGGTGTTCAGGAATTATTTAGATTGAAAATAATCTGAACTTGAGTTGCCGTGCTTTGAATAGGATGTCTAGAAAAAAGCTTTAACTTTTTTTTTTTCTTCTACCTTAAGTGTTACCTATTTGTCCATCCTTTTAGAGGTGAGTTATGTATTAAACAATCCATTAAATTCCCAAATCTTTTCCCATATGACTTGATTGCAGTTGACAGTTTTTTTTGAGTATCACTATCTTTAAGTTGAAATTGCACTTTTTAATTTGGTAATCTTTAAATTTTTGGAAATATTACCCTAAAATGTTTTTAGCTTTATTGATTATCATCTAATAATAAAAAAAAATCTAGAAATGAGAATGAATCAATTTGACTGTATGATCTGGTTGAACTGTAAAGTGCCTTGAGATGACTTGTGTTGTGAATTGGCGTTATATAAATAAACTGAATTGAATCGAAACAAATTTTTAATTTGTGACTAGTGCAAGTGGCTTTTTTTTTCCTTTTCTATTTTCTTTGGGGTTTTTTTCATGCGGGCTCTTTGTTCAAACTAGAAAGCCCACAAGGGGGCGCTCTCCACAGCGTCCGATTTTGATCCTCCTCCTTGATTATTCGTTGAAGGAGGCTAACATTAGCCCACCTTGCTTTCACCATGTCCGTCTCACACAAGCATAACTTTTTACAAATAGCCACAGATCTTTCAAATGCAGATTGTTTGAAAGAATGATAAGAAATAATGCATTTGCTTTTGAACTGATTCACAAAATGATCCCTCATTGAGATATATGGCTCACATGTGCAGTACACTGCTGTTTGATCATCTGAAGCTTCTATAGGACAAACACTAAACTGTTAAAACACAGCTAAAAATTGTGCATCAGGAACAAGTCTATCAATTTTCCAATGCAGAGAGTGACTAAAATTTCATCAGATAGCTGCTGCATTTGATAGTAGATCCTTATTAAAAATTTCAACACAATTGTTACTTATATTTAGCATCCTGGAATGGATTTGTGGCCAAGTTCGAAACTGTAAAGGCTTTCTTCAAAATTACCCTGAAGGCAGGTCAGTGAAAAGAGGAGGTAAAAAATAGCAACAGATTTAATGTATATATGTGTTTATGGTTGTATTTAATGCATGAGAAGATGTAAGTATTTCTGTTTTATATCTTATTGCAAAATTTCCATAATCTCATTCTTAATTAGAATCTTACTGCCAAATACAATTTATCAACCCTAAACTTCGTAATCATCTCTTGTCCAAATTCAAGGGATTTAAAAATCCAGATTTAAATGAATTCCCAATATTTCATGTTATAAAAGCTGTGCAGGAAAAACAGGAATTCACAGTCAGACGAAATAGGTAGTAATATAAAGATCTGAGAAGTACAATTTTCTTTCTCCATATTTATCTAGACCTAAAAAAATAAATACGTGAGGATTTTCCAGACATCACAGGACTCTATAAGCATACTAAATCTAATATTTTCTTTTATATTTTCTCTACATTAATTAAAGTACTTGTATTAAAAAATATATATATTTTAGTACACAGCTGCGGAAAAGTTTGGTTATGGGTACCAAATGGGATTAGGTAGCTACAGAATAGGGGGAGCAGCTTTCTTTGTAAGAGGGAATACCAGAGGAAAATAAAGAGGAAATATCTAGTGAGCAGCAGTTCTATCAGAGGTCAGAGGGGTATTGGCTGATAGGTTTCAGATTATTAAAGTAGTACCTAAAATCCCAACATGTTACAACCAATGTATGCTCAGCATGCTGAACCTGAGAGCAGAAGCAGTAGCAGTAAATTACCTCACTGGTTCTCACTCCTTTTAGTTAAGAACAGAAAACTGGGGGGGGAAAGTTGCACAGATTCATTAAGATCCACATATAATTGTAAAAGAAATGACTCAATTGGAGGAGCAACATTCAGGTGCTAGGGTCAGAATTTGTTCTAAATAACATGTAAGCATTGGTTTATCCTTGTATCAACAGTTCAGGCTCGTATTATGATGTTGTATAGGATATCTCCTGGTCCAGCCAAAGCACCAACTGAGCATTTTTGCACACCGCAGTTTTTTTTGTATTGTTGTCACAGACATATCTGTTGACCATAATGTGTCCGGTTTCTATCGATCATCCATGTCATAAACCTCAAATCATCTCAACCTGGCTTGTGCAACATGGGGAAAAGTTGACTGTGCCCCAATGGCCTCCAAAGCCTTCAGATCTAGATCCAACTGAGACACTTAATGACTTGGAGGAATCAGAGTAGCTGATAGATCTCTTTTAACTGTGATGCTATCATGTCGGTACAGACCTAAATCTCTGAGTTCCATTTTTATCATCTTGTAAAATCTGTCATGCAGAATGAAGCAGATCTAGGTGTATAACAGGGTCAGACTGGTGAGTGCACAATCGATTAGATTTACTATGCAGGTATTGGTCATTTTATTTATACTTTGGTGTTCAAGCAAGACAGCTATTTTTTGACTTACCAGAGCATGTTGCAAATAGCTTTAGTGCACGCTGAAATGATTGGAAATAGAACCCTGAATAGGTGATGAAACGTTTTCAAAAAATGAGCAAAAGTCAGGTTGCCTTTGTGGTTTTAATTTCTCGACAAGTTTTGAAAAAAATACCAGTGATACAAAATGCAAAACCTTCTTGCTACTGAGTGATCTATGCTAGGGATTGACAGGATAATTGTAGGAATGCTGCCTTGCAGTATGAGGAGGCATGTGTGCAGAGGCTGGGGGTTGATAAGGTCAGCGAGACAGGATTGGTATCGAGTGTTAGGGGGTTGGGGCAGCGGGGTTGGTCGAGTGTGGGTGTGTTTAGAGCGGGGTGTCAATAGACCGAAGAAGCTTCTAGTGGTCTGAATGCTCCACTGGCTGGGCAGATCCCAATGTGACAGGAGCACAACTATCTGTCACATTATCATTCAGAGGCATGGACCTGAATGTCACTTCCACTCTGCACTGTGGCCGTGACACACGGAGAGTAGGATTTGTCAGCTGCGCTCATGTTTTTCATTGCTTTATAAAAAAATAAAAAAAAAATAGACAGGATTGAGAGGGTAACTTAACATGTCTAGTTTTCTGTTCAGACTCAGTGTATAACTGGAAGAAAAATTTCACAATAATGAAGGTACAACTAAATATTACAAGGTATGTCTTTTGTTTAATGCTTCTCTTAATTTATTTACTTCTTTTAATTTATACATTTTAGAAGCTAAATCTTTTTGATTTTTTTTTTCTTAATGACTTTTTTAGAATAAAGCATAAAAGGGAAGCCAAAACTATTGTCTTTTAGAACCGTCATCTTACTATTATTGAAAACCGTAGAGAAAACCATTGGCCAGCTAGAATAAAAATTTTTCATCTAATCACGTTGATTGGAATATTCTTATTAACAGCTAGCCAAAGCACTAATTGCGAAGATAAAGCATGTTCACAAAATATGCACATGTGGACTGAGGTCAGCTCTCCTGATTCAGAATAAGTTGATCCTGACAAGAGTTTTCACGCATGCTGATCGGATTGTCAATCGACATAAACCAGCTCTCTTAGTTCTTAAATCTGATCCTGCTGAATCGGATCAGAATATTTCAACTGTCACGTTTACATAACACATTTTAAGTCCAATCAGCTATTTATTCCACCTGCTTATGTCCGTGTAAACCTAGCTGCTGTTGCAAAGCTTTTCTTTGGTTGTTAAAAACACACAAATCTGTGAGAGATATCGTGGGGATAACATCTGAAGATTTAATGCACCAAGTAAAAAAAAAAAAAAAAAAAAGATAACATTCATTCAAATTCTTTTCTAATGAAAGAAGAAAGACTGACAAGAGGGGAATATTTTTGTAGAATCCTATGTAGACAGTGCAGAGGCTGCACTGTTTCACATATATGATGATTTGTGAAAAATATTTCTAAGTCCCCACATAGATGTTTTTTCCTACAAGATATTAAAAAAAAAAAGTCTAGGTCCTATTCGTCCGAAAGTCTACAATCCTTTTAATTCAATCAAGTGGTGTATCAGCTTTTAAATTACACAGAGAAATACATATTTTCATATCTGTTAATGTGTATGAAAAAGAAAAGAAATTTCAGACTAGCAAATAAAATAACAAGATGCCTGAGAGCACAACATAGATTCATAAGAGGTCAGTCAATCTCTTCTCCACACTGTGATTGAATACCTCTTGTGCAGTAACTCAAAATGTAAAATGTCCTTAGTAATAATATATTATAAAGTCAGTGTTAAGAATAACAACTCAACCACTAAGTTGTGGGCCCTAATAAATAAATAAATAAATAAATACATAACAGAGCAGTAAGGTGCATAATAAATAGATGTCTTCAATGTTCTGCAGTGAGAAGCTTCAGACCTGGAAAACCATTGATCAGCTGGATCCAACTGCACTGAAAAACAACAGGGAAGTAAAGCACACCCCAGCGGACTGTATAGCGGTGGAGATGTGATCTACTGTGAATCATGCCTCTTTGTCTGATTATCCAAGGGAAAGCCTGGGTTCAGCAGGCACCTGCTATCTATCTAATGCCAGACTGACTTGAAATGAACAGTTATGTGGAATCAAGGTAACATTAATCCTGTGTTACAGAGCTGTTAACATGAGCTTAATTAACCGACTATAACTCCATAGACTTCTTTGAGCTACTTTATATCTCATTAGTATCATGTTTAATTTAAAGCAGGGTTTTTGCTGAAAGCAGGATTCCATGCAGTGTCCTTGAAGCTGCAGTAACCCACTTGGTGAGTGACAGCACAGCTCCAGCAGAAGCTGTTGTGTTTGGAATTTTCATTAACACCTAAGAAGGTGTCAGTAACAGTTTACTTCTGTAAAGCTGCCCATAAACAAAACAGCAATCGAGACAAAGTCCAATCCCCTAGATCCAAGTTAAAACATCAAGAAGCCTGACCAAACAGACGGCAGAGTAAGAAGGCCTTCTTAAAAAATATCATCCTTTCAATTTGTGGAGTTTTTTTTGTTTGTTTATTATATCACCTGCTTTGCATTTACAATCTTTCCTGTTTTGTTTGATTTGCCCTGATGGTATATAAGGAGCTTGAAAATATAGTGAAGAGAAAAGCAGGTTAACGGCGAAATATTTCCTTCAGGTCTGGGAGCAAATGTAAACAGACAGCATACTGTGCAAAACCAAGGCAGCTGACAGCATTATAATGGCCACCGTGATGCACTGGATCCAGTAAGATCAAGTTAAACTTGACTCTGTGCAGAAATGGTTTTAATTTAACCACTTAATAAAAACAAATGGAAATATTGGGAAAACTGAATGGGTAATTTTACTTTCCTATTTATATATTATCATTAAATTATTACTTTGTGTTACTATCCTAAATTATATAATTCATGAATTGCTCTGAATTATTTTTCATTTCATTGGGATTTTATGTCTGAGAAAAATTTTATGAAAATTATGAATTATGGAAAAAGGAAGAAGAAACAACACATTTCATTAATTCTTTTACGAAACTGAAATCTGAAAAGTGTGGCATGCATTTATTAAGACTCTGAGACAATACAGCGTAAAGCAGCATCCAGCTACATTTACAGAAGTAGAGTAATTTGGTGCTAACCTCTGTTAAGGTGTGTTCACACCGAATGTGAAACCTGTGAACATTTTGTGAGGTTCATCTGCTTTTGAAATTCATCTGCCTTGAAATTTGCTTGGCCAGCAAAAGCCTTTTGCATGGTGGGATAATTTGCATGGTGGGCGAAAAGTTCCTATATCAAGGAGTCTGCTGGTCATTGGTTTCACCTCATTATGGCAGGCATGGATTTATAAAGCACAATGTGTTGTCATGGGCACTAAAGTGTGGTTTTACAAAATCACAGCTTACCATGGTGTAAACTGCATATGTCCTCCCTCTTCATCCATCTCCATGCTTACACTAGCAGCAGCTGAGAGAATGCTTATGGCTGCCCAGGAGTAGGACATGATGTTTGTATGCTCTGTGGGGAGAGGAGACGAGTACCACAGACCCAGCAAAGCTTGCCCAGAAAGACACCGGCGGAGCTAGGGAGAGAAGGCATCTGTCTGCTCTCGAAGTAAGATGACGAAACGGTCCTTCTAGAGCTAAATTAAAAAGGCTTTTTTAAATGCCACCTTAAATACTCTTAAGAGCATTCCTATGAGGTAAGATCACTGTCAAAATAAACTTGTGCATAAAAGCATAGTTGTGTGCATTTTAGTCAGAAGTTGTGCATAACAAAAATTTGTAAACTCATAATAATTGAAATCTCATTCAAAACATGCAACATACAATTATTATGAGTTTACAAATTTTTGTTATGCACAACTTCTGACTAAAATGCACACAACTATGCTTTTATGCACAAGTTTATTTTGACAGTGATCTTACCTCATACATTCCCACTTCATCCTTTCTCATCATTATTTTCTCTATCTTCCATTTCTACTTAAAAAACCTTGTCTCCGCTGAACTCCTTCACTGTAGCCCACAGCCACATCTAGTCCCTGACTGGACTATGTGACGCAAATGTAAACAAGAGTTCTGATTTTTCAACTTCATTCGCAGGCGAGGCGGTGATCAAATGTCGCATCACAATTGGGCCTTTACCTCCCGAAATTTGTCACCTTTGCTTCGCTCTCTACATAGAGATGAAATAAGAATCCATAGCGAAATTTGCATCCGGTGTGACCGTTCCTTTTAGAGTTATTATTGTTAATTTAGAGTGATCGATTACTAGTGTGCAAGAACTAAACATTGAAACAGAATGGTCTCGAACAAAGAAAAAAGTGTTTACGGGAAAGGCAGACTTATTCTTATACACTGACCTGAATAAAACTAACAATTTGCAGGAAAATGTTACTCTAAATTTAACATCTTACTTTCCAAGTTTTCACAATCGATCAAATCAACTAGGTAGGTTTTCTTACTTCAGGCATCTTCCAGCAGCTGCAATTTTTCTGTACGAAAAAAAAAAAAAGCCTACACAGAATGGAATCTTGGCCAAACTGACTTGCGAAACAAAGTTTAAAAAAATGGGACAAAAAGTTAACGGAAACTCTTCTGCCATCACAGCAAAATTTTATTTGACGTAGGCTAAGTGGAAGTAGGCTACCGGTATCCGATATTTCAAGGGAAATTCAGAAAAATGAAGGCCAATAAAATTCTGTCATTTTAACGCTGCCTGGTTACCACCAGACCTACCAGTAATCACGTGTCTTTCAGATCGGAAAGATTGTGTAAGGTCACTACGATCTCTGTATAAGCACGGGACTTCCCATGTTAATGGCTTGGATTTGTTAGCAAATATTGCCCCCATGTGGTACTTGTATGTTACTATCACAAGTTGTTGAGGACTGCCCAGAAACATTGTTATAGCCAGGCCTGTATACGAGTCCGGCCATTATTTACCTACGCCGACAATGAGACCGGCCATTGTTAGAGTCCTGGCCGCAAAAGTAATACAGGCCAATATTAGAGGATTTCTGGTATTTTACTCCAAAGATCTGAATGTGTGTGTAGATAGATGACATGGCAGTGGTCAACTGCAAAAACCATCTCTGTCTTTAAAATAAAACTTCTTTTTCCGATTCAACTGAATCGGTTTTGATCTGATCAGGCCTTCAATATGTTTCTTTGTGTCCATGTAACATTATAACAGAAAAAGCAGACAAAGCTACCTAGAATAAAGAAAACTATTAGCTACAACAAAACTATTTGCCATTCATTAACCAGGATTCTGTATTCATCTTCATTTCTTAGTGAAGACAACAACAAAGAAGCTCCTACTTCAAAGCAACTCTGGTGCTCAACCCCATTGATTAATACAACCAATTTAAAACAAAAAAGTTATATACTAGCCCAAAAAAACCCTAATAGACCCTTTATATAATATATTTTAGAGATTCAAAGATTTGCAGATATTTTCTCTGCAAACTTTGAAATATTTTATTTGTTTCCATACAATTAAGCATGTTTAGTTTATTACAGAATAGATAAAACAAAAACATGCACAAGAACTTGATTTAAAAACTCGAAAAGGTGTGTATTTTTTTTCATGCCACTCTTCAGTAAGGGCCTGACTACTAAAAGCAATTTACTGCCCTGGATTTAGTTTTGGGGAGATGAAGCTTCATAAAAATGCCCTTTTTTTATTTAGATTTTAATTACCGTAACAAGTATTACAACCCATGTATAGACCCCTTTTTTCTTCTATACTGTTATATGCTTATATTTATGTCACTTTATTACAAAAAATGCAATAATACACTTATAGATCATGCCTGTAATTGGCATGGTACAAATAAACAGAAATGTGCTTTTCATAGAATATCAAATCTTTACTCAGATAAAAAGATTCAAGTAATATGACTTCTATGACACTTAAAAAGACATCTAGAAAAATACAAAGATCGGTTTGCACCAGTGCGGCACACAGAATAACAAACAAGGTGTACCTGATATGTCTGTATCACTGTAAGATTCCTCTTGTTCTGACAGCCTCTTCTCTGCCTGTCGTACCTCAGGAACATAAAAATCCCCCTGCCGAGCCAGAGGGACGATGAACTGGATCTCACCCTCTCTGTAGAGCTCCAGGAATGGGTGAGCACAGAGCCTCCGTTTCTGGGGGATAAAACAAAACATAAAATATGGTTACTAATATGAAATATTTAAACAGGGTTATCACACTGATTAAAAAAAAGATCACTATGCTCAAAATATAAAACAATTTATAATACAGGAAAATTACTTGAAATTGCCTATAAAAGAAGACATTCCAGTTCTCCTTTACCTAGTACAGTTTCCAGTCTTAAATGTAGGAAATTTTGACATTATTTTGTTGAATAATAAGCCTTAACTATTGATATCATTATTTTACGAGAGCAGTCTTTATATTTCATAAGCTTCCTTTTGATATTTTTGCCTCACATGAATACCATTACAGTGTGCTTGATCAAGTGATGAATAAACCAGACTCAATGCAAAGGGGTTTTTTTTAGATCTAATTCTATAAACCTCAGGAAATGAAATAAAATGTCTAATAAGGAAATACCATAGCAGGACTCTGCCAAGAAGGAGTTCGACACTCACCGGGAGCTGATGAAAATCTACATCTTAGAACTCCCAAACCATTCAGGGATAAAAGATTTGTTTCAGCACTCATTCAACTCGCAGACAACTAAAACTGCAGAAAAAGATTTGTCTTTTTCTTGAAAATATAACAAGTTGTTTTTGTTTTTCAAAGTAAGCATGCAGCTTTTGCAGTTTTTTTATTATTTCTCTCTTCTTGTTGAAATTATTAAATTACATGGGCTAAAAATTTAAACCTAAAAACATCTGAAAAGGATTCAATTTTGGTTTGTTTTTTTAAAACTTTAAATTCCACATGTAGTATAGAAAATAAAATTTGGATCCACCAATGCAGATCTGCTCATAAAATGTGTTGCCTTAATCAACAATCAAGAGCACACTTGTTCTTTCCTAAGCGGATATATATATATATATATATATATATATATATATATATATATATATATATATATATATATATATATATATATATATATATATTGCACTTTGCAATGGATGATTAAAAATCTATTTTCTAATTTCTGAGGGTTTTCTTCAGTCAATAATAATAGATTTCCAGTAGTTTTAGCCCAAGGCAAAACATTTTTTCAATAATTTTTTTTCTAGAAACCAATCAGACTTTTCAAATAATTAATCATGTTAGAGTCACTTGCATTTAGTGTAATATTTTAAGTTCAGCATCTACTTCTAATAGGAAAGTAAAAAGCTCGTAAGAAACGGGGTCTCTTGTTCTCAATAAAGTCTGAGTCAACCAATAAAAGAATAACATTAGACAGGGCATCTTCACTAGAAATGGACCAGTACATTGGCTGGCCAATATATCTGGCTGATTTTTGCATTTTTTCTTGTCTCTCGGTATCAGCCTCTACATGCATGCATTGCCTGATTCATTAGTGTAGCCAGATGCATTGCTATCTTAACCCTGTAATGCTCACCGTGCACTGCTAGTTGCTCACTGCTCCACAAAGGATTGATTTGGCAAAGATAAGTTTTGTTATACTGTGCAACTGGAATGACACAAAAATGTGATTATACTGTTATTATGATGACACAGCTCCCACGTAACCACAAGTCCATTTGATCAGGTTATTGCATTTAAAATATTTGCTTATTTGTTCACACAATGCCTTTATTTTTATTTATTTATTTTTTACCTCCAAAATTACAGTTTGGATCACGAAGGTAGGGCTGGGTAATATAACATAAAGTAGAGTATCTTGCTTTGCTGTCTTGCAGTTTAAAACAACACAATCCTGGTATATGGTAATATAAATCAAAATGTTGATACTATTTGAGAACAAATATTTATGGCAATTATAGGCCAATGACATCTAATCCATTGGAAACTCTGCTCTTCTCTCCTTCTCTCCTCTCTTGCTCTCCAACAGGGATTAAACTAAAAATTCCAGAGATTGTTTAAAAGGTATCTGATGAACTAAAAAATGATGACACTATATGAAATATAATACAGAACAAAGTGTTTCCTGCTTTGCAGTAGCAGGTGTTGAATTTAGTGACAGATGTATTTTTAAAGGAAAAGGAGGTCTGTATAGAGGAATGTAGAAGCTTGAAACAAAACTAGACTTTTAGCACAAGTCGATTGATCTCATCTAGTTGATAGATCTCATCTGGAATGCATCAAAATGACTCAGGTGCTATGGTGGAAACATTTTGGCAGCTAAGCTGACCAAAGGTGTATCAACGTGTCGCTCTGTATCTGTCATTAGGTGTGCCCCTGACTGTATAACCAAACTAGGTCTTAAGTAAACAAAGATAGGGAACCTACAGACCCCTATAAGCCTGCATCGTGTCATAACCTATGACATAACTTATGAACACTCGTGGTTACTCACCAGGAGTTTGACAATCCCAGGCAGGCCAACTAGATTTGTCTTAGCAAGAGAGAATCCGATTTATAAAACAAGAGATAAAATTAATTAATGATGGCTGTGAAGTAAAAATATGTTTTTAATAAATATTAATAAATTAACTAATATTTTATTATTTAGGATAAAAATTATCCTAATAATTTGATGCACATTGAAATTGTCCCGTTCACAAATAGAAATACACCACTTTTTAGGGAAAGCCTCTCCAACTAAACCATTTCAGGTTTTTAATAAATACTGAACATATTGTGTTATGAAGCTTATGCCAAAATTCAACCTGGAAGACTCTCATCAGCCTCACCTGGAAGACCTGCTGATGTGCCTTGCTCAAGCTCAAGCAAATCGTGACGGACTGCACCAAGCCATTCGTTTCTCAAGAAACTCTTCAATAAGACGAAGGTCCAGCTTCCCAATTCAGCCCATCCGCTGAACTTTGACCTACTCCTACCCCCATCTCATCCCTCATTCTTAGGACTATTCTCAGCCCCTTTCATCCTCCAGCTTACTCCATCACCAGTCTCCAGTTCCCGAGGAGAAGACGACTCTAACACTGTTCCTTAGTTATTCATCCAAGCTAATATAGACTTCCAGCATCAAGTCTTCTGCTGGGGTCCAAGCCTCAAGGAACCTTATTTCATTCATATCAAAAAAAATCTTTCTAACTGCTTCTTTTCTCCATGTGAGTGTGTCCAGGTTGAATTACTGTTGATTAATGCGAACATAACAGAGACTAAAAGTGACTGTATGGAAGCTAACCCAGTTAACATGTTTTGATTTAACATGTTTTTTATAAAGATAAAACTACCTTTATTTCAATAAGGGTTTAAACACCAGTACAACATCACCGTTTTCCCCCCTGATATGTTCATTGCAGGTAATTGCTAAAATATGACCAAAGAATCATTTTAAATTAAGTTCCCTTGTGTCTGCAAGCTACTACCTCCTTTGTTTTACCAGAAGGAGCTATGTCGTCCTCACCTTAAATATTCCCTCTGGTTAATAATCAGTTATCTAAAAAGTTATGGGTTTCTGATTTGAAAAAAAAATAAAATAAAATAAATAAATAAATAATTATTTTAACAAAAAATATTTTATTTACCTCTAGGATTTGCATTATGAATTTGTTTGAACACATTATAATTAATTTAAATTATTTAAAAGCTAATTTCATTCCAAACTCTTCAAGATGAACTTGGCTCTAAAACATAAAATCCATGCCACACTGTGATCTCATTGCTTTAACTGATTATGGTTTCTAACCATTTACATTTCTTCTTTTTCTCTGTATATTGTAGTTTAGTTGAGTTTCACTAGTTTAGTTAAGAGCTTTTAAGTTAATTATGTTTGAGTTTTAATAAACTCATATTTTGAATGTATGCTTTGATTATATTCTGTGTGCATAATTAAATGTTTGACCATGATTAGAGCTTGACTCACACTTTCATCCGTTGTCCTGAGACACAGCCGGTTGGGAGGATGTTTACAGAACAATATATGACAGACTAAAAGTTATTTGGTTCAGTAGCAAAATTACAACAGCATTTAATTGCACATTCCTTTGCGTTCCCCTGGATGGAGACTGAATGTAAATGTCAAATAGCAGTAGCAAAGCCAAGTATAACCAAGTGGGACACTTTTTTCCTGTTTTTTGGTCTGTTCGTTTGCTAAAAGCTGATGGCTCAAGGTTGGTTCTGCATCATGGTTTTATTTAGCCTATTTTTCACTTCTTAAACTAAAGTAAAGCAAAAGGCATTCCAATAAGACCATAGCTTTCCTTCTTTATGTTTATATACATCAGCTTTTTCACCTTTCTGTCATACTTTTAGTGCTATCTTTTTATTATAAATCCTTTTGAATGTCTCTTGCTTTATGTTTGTTCTCTTTTGTTCCTTTTGTTTTCAGTAATGAGCAGCGACTGGATATCAAATGATCAAAATCTATTCATTTGATTATTGATTTAATGTAACTTAGGTATTATTCATCATGATATTTAGTTTAACTATTAATTTTTATTTTTCAGAAATTGTAAATCCTAAGAAAAATACAGAAATCTCCAGTTTCTCCATTTAATATGTAACAAAGACTCCGCAACTGAAAGCTACTGGATTAATCCTTCAGATATTTCAGATATAATAACTCTGACTGGCTAATAAACTTTAACATGCAGTAAGTTCCATGGCTTAATGTGACATTACTTATTATCAGCACTCTCTGCTTCAACATAATACATCCCCTTAAATCAATTCTATACATTTCTCAAAGGACTCCAAATGTAAGCCAATATTGCCCTCCTCCAGTACCCTCAGAAAGGTAAGCTGGTTTCAAAACCCCAACCAACATGGTGCCTGCGGGCACCAAGGGGCCCTCAAGGACCACATGGGGTGCCCTCAGCATCTTCTGAAATCTGAACAACTTACCCCTTGCTCTTTTTCTAAGGACATATAGATAATTTCATCATATTAATCAGCATTTAGGCATTTATAGAGATTTCAAACTGATAATATCTAAAAGAAGGTTATAAAAAAAACAATGAAAATATTGTATTATCTAGGATAATCTAACTTGATCTTATTAAAAGGTAAATTCCTCCCATCTAGGTTTGTAGCGCTCCATAGCCATAGTTGGAATTTTGCCTGAGGCTGTTTGCAACCTTAGGGAAACAGACCTGAAGTCATAATCCATTATCTTTATAGAATAAAAGAAACAATGTGTTAAATCATATTCTAAATCACTGCACCCACCATGTATATGAAATGTGAAGAATTAACCAAATATATAAACCTTCAATTCTATATATATATATATATATATATATATATATATATATATATATATA